>NC_057797.1:273782459-273819486 GCF_018294505.1 Triticum aestivum | reverse complement strand
AAAATCGCCTATTCACCCCCCTCTAGTCGATATAACGCACTTTCAATTGGTATCAGAGCAAGGTGCTCCCTTGTTCTGTGTGATTCGGTTTAACCACCTGGAGTTTTAGCTATGTCGACTACAGGGATAATTAAAGTCTCCGCTGCGTGCCCCGTCTTCGATGGAACTGAATATCCCTACTGGAAGAATAAGATGCGCATGCATCTTGAAGCCATTGACGTCGACCTATGGTATGTCATCGAGAACAGCGTTCCCAAGGCTGGAGAAGGTGTCACTGCTGCTGATGTCAAGAAATTCGTTCAACTGGACTCTACTGCCAAGAATATCATCTGTGGTCATCTGACCAAAAGACAATATGGCCGTGTGAGTGCTTTGAAGACATCTAAGCTGGTCTGGGACTGGCTCTCCAAGGTCAATGAAGGCATCTCAACCCAGAGAGATCAGAGAATCACTATCCTTCGCAACCTCTTCAACCGCTTCAAGCGAAATGACAATGAGAATGTCCAGCACACATTTGACCGACTCACTGACATCACAAATGAGCTTCAAGCCCTCGGCGTCACTGAGATTACCAAACACGAAGTCGTCAAGACGCTGCTAAGATCACTTGATAGTTCGTTTGACATCCTGGTCCTGATGATTCAAGAACATCCTGATTTCAAGACACTCGATCCGTCTGACATACTTGAGAGGCTCAACACACATGAGTTTCAGCTCTCGGAGAAAAGAGATATCTACGGTCCAAACTATGGGCGAACTCGTGCCTTGAAGGCAAAAGCTGTCTCCTCATCTAAAGAAGAATCTGATAGCAGTTCTGATGATCCCGAAGACATTGGAAGGGAACTTGCTATGCTTGTCAAGAAGTTCCAAAAATTCACCAAGAAGAAAGACTTCAGAAAGTCTTCCCGATCAAGTTCAAGGAATGATGAAGCTCCTGCTCATGACTACAAGAAGAAAACATGTCACAAGTGCAAGAAACTTGGCCACTTCATCTCTGAGTGTCCACAGTGGGAAGATGAGAACAAAAAGAAGAAGAAGAGCAAGGAATATGACTCTGACGACAAGAAGAAGAAGAAAAAATACTCAAAGTCTTCTTCCAAGTCTTCCTCAAAGTCTTCATCACACAAGAAGAGCTCATCTGGCAAGGCACGTGCGTTTGTTGGCAAGGAAATGGATTCAGAGGAGGAGTCTGCTTCTGAGGAGGCGGAGGTGGAGTCTGAGGAGGAATCTGACTCAGGCGTCGCAAGTCTGGCTACAACATACGTTGCCAAGTCCATCTTCAACACTGAAGACAATGACTTCATCACCAACACCGATGCAAATGACAAGGACTACTCCGCTTCTACCTACTGCTTCATGGCACGCAGTGCCAAGGTAAACACACGCACTACTCACTATCAAACATCTAGTGACGATGACTCTGATTGTGGTTCAAAACCTAGCTACAAAACACTTGCTAAAATTGCAACTGAACAACAGAAAGCTATGGAACATATTCAAAAACTGTTAGACAGAAGCGATGATCTGTTAGGTGCTGAAATGACTCGATCTTAATCCTTAATTGAAGACATAAACAATCTTCACGTTAAGTATCAGGAACTTGAAAGTCGTCATGAAACTCTCTCAACAACTCATGAAAAGCTTTCCTATGATTATCTTCAAAGGAAGCAAGATCTTGAGAAATTGAGAGCGGTTCATGAAGATCTTCAAACGGAAAACGAGTCACTTCGCGCCAAACAGATCAGTCTCGCTCAGGAAGGATTTGAACCACCATGTCTTAAATGCATTGAGCGTGATAATGCTACTTCTGTTGCTGAATGTTCTACTGCTACTGCTATTGCAATATCTTCAACTGTTGATGTGGTAACTAACCCCTCTGCTGAGGATACCACCGCTATTGCTGATGAGAATGCTAGGTTGAAGACATTGCTTGAAACAGGGATGTACAAAAGTCTTAAAGGGCATCAGACGCTATGTGATGTCCTGAAAAGCAGATTCTGAACCGAAACCCTAGGAAAGAGGGTGTAGGGTTCGTAAGGAAAATGAATGTAGATGGCTCTTACTGGAAACCTGAGCAGTACCCCAAAACCACGTGGGTTGCTGCAAAGGAACCTTCAGCAGATCCATCCAATCTATCTGGCTTCACTTGTGCTAACCCCATTATCATTGATGAATCCTTTGATGGAAACTATATACTGTTTAAGAATCAGAATGGTGAAGTGTTTGCCAGGTACATTGGTACTAACTGCAGGAATGGACCGCCTATGAAGAAGATCTGGGTTCCGAAAATGTGTTTGGAGAGTCTTCCTGTGAATGTCATCATGACACCTCACGTGAAGAAGACAAGCCTCAGACCAAAGGCTTCATACGGTCCAAAGGCTTCATATAGACAGAGGACTCACCTGAGTCGCACTAACGCAAATGTTTTGCAGGGAAACCATACTCAGGCATATGAATATGAGAGCGGTTCATCAAACCGCCATGTTCATAAGACCAAGAACTATTCTGCTTATTCTTATGAGTACTATTGTCCGCCTGCAAGACTGTTTGCTAAGGCTTCAAAGCCAAAATTCTCAGATGCTGCACTTAGACTTATTGCTTCTAAGCCGCCCTTGATGTGGGTGGCTAAGAAAGCTTAATCTCTTTTGCAGGGAAAGGTCTCCAGCAGAAAACCAAAATTTTCTGACGCTATTGCTGGGGACCTTAAACATCTTGTAGGGCGCAAGATCAAATGCCCAAATGGTCTTACTATGTACTTCATACCTAAATCGCTTGCTACTCTCCCTATTAGTCCTAACCTGGATCTAAGCTTTCATAACCCACTGGTTCGTCAAATGTTTTTGCTTCACAATGCTGTTGGTGAAGCCTATCCCCCGAACTGCACTGTAGGGTACGACACCAGCCTCTTCAGAATGGATTATTGACAGTGGGTGTACAAATCACATGACTGGCAAAAGAAGTCTTCTTATGGACTCAACCTTACGTCCATCCGACAAGAGCCACATCACATTTGCTGACACTGGTAAAAGTAAGGTATTGGGTCTAGGTAGAGTTGCAATCTCAAGGGATCAACACATGGATAAAGTCATGCATGTTGAATCCCTTGGCTTCAACTTAATGTTTGTCTCAATGCTCTGCGATTTGAACATGATCGTAATGTTTGGAAAATATCGTTGCCTTGTACTAATGGAATCTGACAAGTCTCTAGTGTTTGAAGAGTATCGAAAAGATGATTTGTACGTGGTAGATTTCTCAGCAGGGCCACAGCTTGCAGTACGTCTTCTAGCAAAGGCTTCAGAATGCTGGCTTTGGCATCGGAGGCTTGGACATGCTGGCATGAGGAACCTCCACACCCTTGCGAAGAAGAAGCATGTCATAGGCATCGAGGGCGTCGAGTTCAAGAAAGACCACTTATGCGGTGCCTCTGAAGCAGGGAAGATGACGAGGGCCAAACATCACTCGAAGACAATCATGACCACTACTCGACCCTTCGAACTGCTTCACATGGATCTTTTCGGTCCCACTCATTACTCAACTCTAACTACTACTGCTTGCCTCTATGGCTTCGTTATTGTTGATGATTATTCTAGATATACTTGGGGTGCACATAATCCTTTACAAGACTGAAGTGCAGGATGTCTTCAGACGCTTCGCCAATCGAGCTATGAACAATTTTGGTGCCAAGATAAAGCACATCAGAAGTGACAATGGCACTGAATTCAAGAACACTGTCCTTGATACATATCTTAATACCTTGGGCATCACACATGAATTCTGAGCCCCGTACACGCCACAGCAGAATGGCGTCGTCGAACGCAAGAACAGAACACTAATTGAGATGGCCAGAACGATGCTAGATGAATACAAGACCCCAAGAAAATTCTAGCCCGAAGCCATTGATACTGCATGCCATACAATCAATCGTGTTTATCTTCACAAGCTACTGAACAAGACATCTTATGAGCTCCTTACTGGCAAGAAGCCAAACGTCAGTTACTTCAGAGTATTTGGTGCAAGGTGCTGGATCAAGGACCCACATCACACCTCAAAATTTGCACCAAAAGCACATGAGGGTTTTATGCTTGGATATGGAAAGGATTCGCACTCCTACAGAGTCTTCAATCTCTTTCATTACAAAGTGGTTGAAATAGTGGATGTGCGGTTCGATGTGACCAACGGTTCACAAAGAGAGCAGCTGCCAAATGTGCTAGATGAAGTTCCATCCAGTGAATCAATCAAGCTAATGGGAACTGGAGAAATTATACCTTCTGAAGCTCATCCTGAAGAAGAACTTATCATGTCAGCACCTGATCAACATGAAGACAATGCTCAGCCTGAAGACATTCCTTCCAACAACGACAATGAACAGCAAGAGCAAAGTCTTCGCCCTGTACATCCTCGCGTTGCCAATGAAGTGCAGATTGAAAAAATAATTGATAGCATCAATGCACCTGGTCCACTCACTCGTTCAAGGGAAACTCAGCTAGCAAATTTTTGTGGGCACTTCGCATTCGTCTCAATAACAGAACCCAAGAAAATTGAAGAAGCCTTCATGGAACCTGAATGGATTCAAGCTATGCAAGAAGAGCTTCAATAGTTTGAGCTGAATAATGTGTGGGAACTGGTTAAGCGTCCTGATCCACGGAAGCACAATATAATAGGCACCAAATGGATATACCGCAACAAGCAAGATGAGCATGGTCAAGTTGTCAGAAACAAAGCTCGTCTCGTTGCTCAAGGATATACTCAAGTGGAAGGCATTGACTTCGATGAAACATTTGCTCCTGTGGCTAGACTTGAAGCCATACGCATACTGCTGGCCTATGCAAATCATCATAACATACTTCTATATCAAATGGATGTGAAGAGTGCCTTTCTCAATGGCAAGATTGAAGAAGAAGTGTATGTTGCACAACCGCCTGGCTTTGAAAATCCAAAACATCCTGACATGGTATACAAGCTCAACGAGGCATTGTATGGCCTCAAACAAGACCCTCGGGCCTGGTATGACACACTCAAATACTTCCTGAAGAGAAAATACTTCATACCTGGTTCCCTAGATCCCACTCTTTTCACGAAGACATATGATGGTGAACTATTTGTGTGCCAAATATATGTGGATGACATTATCTTCGGCTTAACCAATCAGAAGTACAGTGAAGAGTTTGGATATATGATGCAAGAGCAATATCAGATGTCCATGATGGGGGAGCTGAAGTTCTTCCTCGGTCTTCAAATACGACAACAATGCAATGGCATCTTCATATCTCAAGAGAAGTATCTCAAAGATTGCCTGAAGAATTTCGGTATGCAAGAGTGCAAAGGCTTCACAACACCAATGCCAGCCAAACATCATCTGGGTCCTGACGACAATGGTAAAGAGTTTGATCAAAAGGTATACCGCTCCATGATTGGTTCTTTACTTTATCTATGTGCATCTAGGCCAGATATTATGCTTAGTGTTTGCATGTGTGCTTGATTTCAAGCGGCACCAAAGGAGTCGCATCACTTAGCTGTGAAGCGAATTCTTCGATATTTGGCTCACACCCCAACTCTAGGATTATGGTATCCAAAGGGCTCAGAGTTTGATCTGGTTGGATTCTCGGATGCTGATTATGCTGGTGACAAAGTTGATCGCAAGTCTACATCAGGCACATGTCACTTTCTGGGAGATCACTTGTATGTTGGTCTTCAAAGAAGCAGAACTGTGTATCTCTCTCCACTGCTGAATCTGAATACATTGCTGCTGGATCTTGCTGCACTCAGCTTCTGTGGATGAAGCAAACACTCAAGGACTATGGCATTTATCTGAAGCAAGTGCCACTTTACTGCGACAACGAAAGCGCCATCAAGATTGCCAACAACCCAGTTCAGCACTCGAAGACAAAGCACATTGAAATTCGTCATCACTTTCTCAGAGATCATGTTGTGAAGGAAGACATTGATATCATACACGTCAACACTGAAGAGCAATTGGCAGATATCTTCACCAAGCCCTTGGATGAGAAGAGGTTTTGCAAGTTACGGTGTGAGCTAAATATCCTGGAATCCTCAAATGTCCTGTGATCAGGCACACATCCTAACCCTTATGCATATTGATGACTTAGATGTGCAACACACGAAGTAAAGTATATCTTCAATCAATGAAGACATATATTCTAAGTGTGAATACATTAATGTGGAATTTGACTTCAGAGCGCCATGATAATTGTGCGCCGTGTCTGGGTCTAATACTTCCTATACGGTGGGTAACGCCACCACCAAACGTTCTATTTTGAAGAGTTTCACTCATGGCGTTACCTTGCAATGTCTTCACATTTGGTTTGGCTTCGATCTCAACATATTTTCATGATTATCTTCACTATGTTGATTATAGATATATATATATATATATATATACTAGTGTTCTGTCCTCTACAGCATTCACTTATAGCTATGTCTTCGTGTTGAATCTTTTGAACTAAGTGAATGTGATCGGACCCTAACCTCTCTATGCTTTCTATCTCAAACTCTATCTCCCCAAGTCATATGCATTCTATTGAAACTGTCGAATGTCTTCTCTGCGTCCTTGTCAGCAGAAGATACAGAGACAACCATTAAGTCCATTTTCAATGCTCATTCCTCCACATGAAATCCGGAGAAGTAGGAACGACCACCCGACAATCCAGGCGTGCGTGGGACATGGAACAAACCCCAAAATTCCGCATAATGGCCACGTGTTCCTCAGATGCGAATCGCCAGGGGCACCTGTGTAATAGCACAATGCCACCCCTGTACCTATAAATACACACACACAGCGGTCATTATCTCTTCTTCCACCCTCGCACGAACTCTAGCGCCACCGCTAGCCCTCGACGATGCCGGCGACGAAGCGCTTCGCTGCCGCAACCTCTCCAACGCCGTCTTCACGCCGACCGCGGACATCGTCCTCTCCGCCGTCGCCGTAGGTGTCCTCCGTCGCCAAGTTAGGGCACGGAAGATCGAACTTCTCGGCCTCATCTTACACTCCGTCTAGCAGTTCTTAGTGTGGTAAATAAAACTTCCTCTTTTTACAGCACCATTGATCCTATGGATTTGTCACTTTCTACCGCAAGCAGTTTCTGTTCACACAAGCTAGATCTCTCTCATACTGCATCTCATAACATGCCTAGTATATTCACTTGTGCTTCACAAAGTAGTTAGATTCCTCACTTGTACTGATCTGTGGATTCGTACAAATCTGGAACCAACTTCTTATCTATGAGTGAATGTCTTCGCACGATGAGGTCAATGTCTTCTAAACTGTTTTATCTTCAAAATCTTCTGAGAATGCATATGACCTCTTCCCCTTCCCTCGCACCTTAATGCTATCACAGGTACATGTCCGTGGGAGAATCCTTTGGTTCTCATAGTTTGCATTCATTTGCAGAATTCTTACAGCATCACATAAATTCTCCCGAAGCCAGTTCCTGTTGGTCCAGCAAACGAAAACCTTTGAAGCCTTTAAACGTCTTGAAGCCTTTCAAGTTAAAGTTTATGGCTTCAGAGAAAGCAGCAAGGAAGGGTGGCAAAAAGCGTCGTGGTGAGACCTCCAGAGATCTGCCAGATGAACTCTCAGAAATGTACAAGACAGATCCTGAAGAGGATTACAGTCAGCGCAAGACCCGAATCCAATGGATTCGAAGATATTGGGCAGAATAATGGTTCAAATACAGATTTGTGACCCAGGAGTATGCTGAGAAAAACGCCATCAAGAGACCATGGGGAGACATCCTATTCAAGAATCTTCTACCCAGGTCCAGAGATGAAGCCATTGCTCAAGGCTTCTATCCATGCATGGTCCGTGGACCACAGCCTGCTGATGCACACTCGTCATCACTGCTATGGTGTCGTGACGACAATCTGTTCAAGCGCAACTTCCAGTTTGCTCAGAACTCAGCGAAGCAGAACAAGAAGACTTTTGGGTTAGACTTCAACCCTGGTCCCTCATCTCCAAGGGCAGATGGCACACGACATGCAGAACCCAATGTCATCGGTCCTTTCGCCAACCTTGAAGGCCTCATCACCTACATCTTGGTTCAAGGGACTGCAGTGAATGAGCCTGCAGCTGACACTGAGTCTGATGACGCGCCTGCAGTGCCAAAGCCAAAGCAGTTGAAGAAGCCAAAAGCTTCAAAGCCGGCCCCTTCACCAAAAATCTCAAGGGCGAAGCCATTGGCAACTGCACCTCCTGAAGACAGTGTGCAGTCTGAAGACCTATCACGCGTCTCCAAGCCCTAGAAGGCCAAGATGCCTCTGTCTCACACTGGCCAAGAGCTAACAGCTGCTGCCATTCTGCGCAATGACAACATTGATCTGTCAAGTGATGAAGATCTTGCAGATGACGCTCTTGAGCAACTCATCAAGACCAAAGAAGAAGCAGAAATCTTCAATGATCTGCCTCTCTTTGATGTCACCATCATCCAAAACTTCATTGACGAGTGGTTTGACACGCCAAACATCAGCTTTGAAGATCTGCAGCTACCCATTGGCCTCAGTGTCGCCTTCCAAGGCGCCATTGCTTCAGAACTTGCTATTGCCCAGCGCATTGTTGAACTGAAGCAGAAGATTGACTATGAAAAGGCTCAGTTCAAGAAGCATATGGCCAAGCTAAGCGTGCAAAAAGTGAAGAACTTCAAGACAATGATGCACGAGCTCAAGGAAGCCTTTGTGAAGAAGCGTGCAGAAGCTCAGGGTTTGAAGACTCTGGCTGACAGATGTGTGCAAGCCTATAATGAGGCTGAGAAGCGCAAGGCACTTGGGCATCCTGGCATCGACCCCAGGATGGCCGCAAATAAGAAGAAGAAGCCTGCTACGGCTGAACCTGATGCACCAAGGCAAGAAGCAGTTCCGATTGTCTTCCCAACTAGACGGACTGGCTCGAAGCCAAAAAGCCGGTCAACAGCTTCAGAGCTCAAGAAGACAAGGACTGCTGAGGCTGAAGCCAGGAAGAGGAAACACTCTGAAGCCTCTCCTACTGCCCTCTCCAAGAAGAAGAGGAAGACCAAGAAAGCTCGGGCTGCTTCCACAGAGCCCTTGATAGTTGAACCCATTTCTATGGTCTATCCTGAAGCTGAACGACAACTGACAATTCATGAGCCTGCTTCCACAGAGGCTCATGAAGCTGAAGACATTCCAGCAGCTGATCACATCGCTGCTGAAGACATTGGTCAACATGACAATGTAGAAGATGGTGCAGTCCTTCCTCAGCATGAAAACAGCAAACTCATCAGCATTGGTCGTCCACTGACGCCAATTGCACAGGATGCTTCATGGGCGGATCACCCACAAGAGGGAGAAGACTATGAGGCCCAGCCCACTCCAACTCCACAGGCGTCGTCTGTGTTCCGCAGGCTTCGCAAAGGTCCAAGGCCTCAAGTCTCTGCTGAAGACATTCCGGCTGCATCAGCCGTAGAAGAAGGACTCCCACAAGATTCCACTCCCCTGTCCCACCAAGAAGCAGTTCTCCAGGAGAATGTGCTTGTGACCGACCCTCCAGCTAGTCAAGTGGAGGATGAAAATCGTGAGGCTGCCACAACCACAAATGAAGCTAGTGTGGAGCCCTCCCCAGCAAAAGCTTCAGAAGACAGCGAAGCCACTGATCCCGCCACTTCTGTTCCTGAGTCTGCTATCGGTCCCCAACTCGACTATCATGTTGAGCACAGGCCTCAGGTCCAGAAGCCAATCCCAAGACTGCCAAGGTTTCCAGGTCCTGCATCAGCACCTGGCTCCTTCAACATCAATGGCTTCAGGGCAGACAATACGTTCTTCAATAGCTCCAGGAACCCCTACTCAAGGGAAAGAATATCATCTAAATTGGTTCTGGAGCTATCCTCAGCGAAGCTATTACTCTTGCATTCTTTACAACCAAGGTCGCATCTTCCCACACAAGCGCCTTGACGTTGAAGCTATAGCTGGTCTGCCCTGTCTAGAAGAAGCTTTAGATTGCTTCAAGGAAGTTGGACTACTGCCGTTCATTACTGACGAAGAGCATTGGAATGAAGAGTTGCTGCTTCAATTGTATGCCACACTTCACATCAGAGGGTACAGCAGAGATCCGAAGACTTGGGTCCTGGAGTGGATGACTGGCAACGTTCATCACGAAGCCAATGCATTTGACATCATTGAGCTCACTGGCTTGCCCACTCCTAGCGATCTCTTCGAGCAAGGCTGTCAGCTGCATGCTGAAGCTATTGAGAGCATCTTTCAACGGCCAGAACCTGATATGAGTCAGATGCTCAGCATGATGAAGCCATTGCCCCAAGATGCTGCTTATCCCACAGAGTTCTTCGTTGAAGACCTTGAGTACCTACCAAGAACCATCTATCACATCATCAGGCGAACTCTCTGGCCTATCAAAGGGCACTCTCCAAATGCCAAGCTTCAGGGTGCAATGAAGACTTTGGTCTTTTATATACTTCATGGCAAATGCTTCAATGCACAAGACTTCTTCATACGCCAACTTGCTGCATCAGACATTGATCTGTTTGGTTTGAAGTTCTACGCCCCTTGGGTCATGCGGCTGATCAAGCTACACTCCACCATCTCGTATCATCCCTCAGCTCGCAACCATCGGATCTTCTTGCCTGACGTGGACATGTCTACTGAAGCCATTTATTCTGAGCCTGCCAAGCAACCTCTAAGTCTTCAGAATGCAGAACATCAGAGTTTTACTCAGAACGTTGAAGGCGTTGAAGCAGTTTCTCGAGTGTATCCTTTGGCTGGCACTACACGTGCACCACACCCTGCTTCCACTGAAGCCACTGACAGTGCCACTGCTCCAAGACCCAAGAAGTGCACTCGTGTTCTCAACGACCGAGAGCTTCTTGTGGCTCTACATCAGAAACAGGATAGGCATCATGACTGGCTAAAGCGTCAGATGAAAAGCCTCTTGGTGGATGTTAATCGCACTCGAAATCTTGCCACCAAGAATGCTTTCGTTGCCCATGAAACATGTCGCCGCACATGGAAAGGGCTCACGATGATGTGTTCTGAAGCTGATCTTCAAGAGGATGGCTTCACTGAGAGATTCAAGTTTGACTCCACACCTCCTCGAAGGCCTGTTCTGCTAGGAACTCCATCCCTTGAAGACTCTGAGTTCTCTTCCTCTGCTGCTACAGTCACTGCCAGACTTATTGAGGAAGAAGACGATGCTACTTCACCGCCACCTCCTTTAGCACCTCCAAGCTCTTCTGCACCGCCAAACAACACCAACAACCCTGCTACTTCACCTACTCCTCATGGGAACGAGTAGAGGCTCTATGTCTTCCAACCTTTTTGGTCATTACTGACAAAAGGGGGAGAAGCATATGAGATTGATAGTCTTCAAGCGGGTCCATATGGGCGGGTGCTTTATATTTTGCTTCGTGCTTACAACTCTCGTTTTTGCTACATCTGGTTCTTATGAGTTGTAACACTTAAACTAGATGGTCGTCTGCTACTTATTTGCCACCTTGTTTTGCAAAGATAAATTCCGCATGTGCGACGATAAATTCCGCAGATCATTCTGCAGACGTCCATTTTCCATTATGCATGTCATTATCTTCATTTACTTTCACATGCATAGTGGATTGTCATCATAAGTTGAAGTGGATCTCCACAAGTACAACCTGCCATGTGCATTTGCATTCCAAAAGCAAATTAACTTATATGCACATCTTCAGGGGGAGCCCTTGCAACTTATGAAGACAATTACTTATCCTTTACAATTTCACAGATTATATTCCCCGTTGAAAACTTCAACTAGTTTGTCATCAATCGCCAAAAAGGGGAGATTGTAAGTGCATCTAGTGCCACCCCTAGTTGGTTTTGGAGTATTGACAACAAACCTAGTTGAGGGACTAATGTGTTTGTGAGAATTGCAGGATAACACAGGTAGAAGTCCCTCATTGATTCGGTTTTACTACCAGAGATGACCCCTAAAAATGTATGAAGACATTGAAGTCAAAGGTGGTATATGAAGATATTCACATTGAAGACTATGACAAGAGAAGACACTATATGAAGCCTATGGAGCTCGAAGACTTAGATCTTTCGTAGTTCTTTTTCTTTTGTGTTGAGTCATAGGAACCACCGTACTGTTAAGTGGGGTCCAAGAGAACCAGTCAGAATGACTGAAGTGATGCCTAAACCAAAAACCTATGTCTTCGACTGAAGACTATGAGAGCGAATCTTGCCCAGAGTCGGACAAGTCAGCTTTGCTTGTAGCCCAAGTAAAGTTGCCGTGTGAGTTTGAAATCTGACCGTTGGAACACGTGTCAGTTCCTTAGTGACCCAAGGTCATTTCGGACAAATCAGGTCGGGTTGCCAAGTGGCTATAAATAGCCCACCCCCTACAACCATAAATGGTTGGCTACTCAGATTGAAAGTACGGCTTTTGTCATTTGAGAGCAACCCACCTCGAAGCCTTTGAGAGAGAATTCCTTGCGAGGATAAAGCCCTAACCACCAGAGCCAGAGAGAATTGGGCATCACTTAAGTCTTCTTGTTTGTGTGATCTGAAGACTTATTACACTTGAGGAATTGTGCATCCTCCAGCCGGTTAGGCGTCGCGTTCTGAGCATCCAAGAGACATTGTGGATTGTCGGTGAACAAAGTTTGTGAAGGTTTGGGAGTCTACCTTGAAGACTTACCAGAGTGATTGGGCGAGGTCTATGTGACCTTAGCTCAAGGAGAATACGGTGAGGACTGGGTGTCCTGAGCTACGTGTTCAGGACTGGGTGTCCGGGACTGTGTGTCCTAAGGTTTAAATACCTAGCCGCTCCAACTAGACGTACAGTTGTCACAGCAACTGGAACTAGTCCAACAAATCATTGTCTTCAATGAGTCACTGGTTTCATCTTCACTTCCCTTTACTTACTGTTACTCCTTGTGAAGTCATTGTATGTTTGCACTATCATTTGTCTTCACTGAGTGACTGTGTGTTCTGTTTGGCTTCACAATATCTTCCTACCTGATCCTTACTACCTAGCTGCTATTAGTCTTTGTGCTTTCACTTCATTGAATACTTGACTATGGTTTGCCTAGTGTAGTCTACCTTCCGCTGCATGGTAATAGGTTTAATTTTATCGTTTGTCTTCAAAACTTCTATGTTCTGAAGACTTTCATAAAAATCGCCTATTCACCCCCCCTCTAGTCGATATAACGCACTTTCAGTATGTTAGGGAAACTGCTAGCTTATCCATATGCAGGAGATCGAATGGTACATCCTGATATGCACTTAATCTATGTGGATGGAAGTTGTCAGTGTACTAAGTTTTGGGCCCTTAGTAACCTAGACATATGCACATGCAGTATCAGCATTGCCAATGGCAAGGCATGCCAAAGGATAAATAAAGATAAACTCATGATCATATTACAAGAAGACAAAGAAGATCTCCAAAGACAAGGGTCTGAAATACTGAAGATACGGCTTGAGGACCCGACATGATCGTTGTCGGGACTAGCAAATCCCGCCGAGTTCCAAGCCCGGCAAGCTTCGAGCCAGGCAAGAATCCCACTACCTTGCCACCGCCCCACCTCACCGATCAAGTTTTCACTTGTCGCTTAGGTGTCGAGCAGGCACGTAGTTAGGTGAGTCTTGTCTAGGAACATGGCAGCTCGCCGCTAAAGATATAGCTTTCATGACATCCGTCTAGGTGATGTGTCAAGGAAATACAAGGTAGATGGGCGAACAACACAAAAGAAGAGACCATCCTTGCCGGGGAGTTCCATCCACAAGACAGCACACAGCACAAAAAATGTGTTTGTCCTAACCCATCAGAGTTAGGTATTTGGCACCGTAGCCACTATTTATAGTGTGTATTTACCAATTTTCCATTGTGGTAACCCCACAATCTATAAAAGGAGGCCATGGCTACCTTAACAAAGGTCGAAACCCTATCCATTTGCACGCGTAGCTACACTCTCTAAACACCTTGTTGGGACATGCGCACCTTGTAGTTGTACATATACACATCCAATACACAAAGCAGGAGTACGATTTTATGCTTAACAACGGCCTAAACCTGGGTAGAATTCATGTGTTCTGCTAGTTCTGCTTGTTGTGTTCCCAGGGAAATAATTGAGCACCACCTTGCCGTTTGTCCTCATACTCGGGCAGTCAAGCAGAAGGTGAGGAAGCAAGCTTTGGAAAGGCAACAATTTATTGCCAAAGAAATAAGAAGTTGGAAGCGGCAGGTTTGGTCGGAGGTGTATTCCATCCTACGTGGTTGGCCAATCTAGTTGTTGTGTGCAAGGCAAACGACAAGTGGTGGCTTTGTATTGACTACCCATATATCAATAAAGCTTTCCTGAAGGATCATTTTCCCTTGCCGTGCATCGACCAGATTGTTGACTCAACTGCTGGATGTGACTTGATGTCGTTTCTTGATGCCTACTCTAGGTATCACCAGATTTTCATGTCAAAGATGAAGAGAGGACCGCATTTATCACTCCATGTGGAACGTATTGCTTTATATGTATGCCTTTTGGATTGAAAAGTGCTGGTTCAACATTAAAAAGAGCATTCCAAATTTGTTTTGAGCCCCAGCTGCACATAATGTGGAAGCATACATAGATGATATAGTGGTCACAACTAAGGACAAGGCAACACTAGTATAATATTTAGAAGAGACATTTTCTAATCTGTGCAAGATCAATCTGAAGCTCAACCCCAAGAAGTGTGTGTTTGGCGTTCCATCCGGCAAGCTTCTCGGGTTCTTTGTTTCTGAATGAGGAATTGAAAGCTAATCCCAACAAGATCAAAGCAATTAAGCAGATTGAAGCATCGAAGCACATCAAGGTTGTGCACCGCCTTGCCGGCTGCATTGCTACAATGATCAGGTTCATCTCCAAATCTGCTGAGCGCGCCCTGCCATTTTTCAAAATTTTGAGAAAGGCAGGTCCAATGAAATGGACCCCAGAAGTGGAGGCTGTGCTGCAGGATTTGACGAAGAATATGTCCTCTGCGCCAACACTAGTTGTGCCAAGACAACAAGAGTCGTTACTGTTATGCTTGGCGGCAATGAATCAAGTCGTCAGTTTTGCACTAGTGACGGAAAGGGAAGGTAAAAGTGAAGAAGTAGCAGATGCAGGCCCATCAAGCGACAAGTTGGAATCTTCTCCGGTAAGTCCTGGTGCCGACAAGTTGAGTGCAGAGCAACCTAATGGATCGGAACAACAAATTGTGTAGAAGTAGAAATTGGCGCAATGCCCAGTCTATTTTGCCAGATCCCTTCTCCAGGGGGCTATATCAAGATATTATTGTGTGCAAAAGTTGCTTTTCGGTCTTCTTATGGCCTCAAGGAAGCTGCTACACTACTTTCAAGCACACCGGATCTTAAGAAATCCAGATGCAACATTCATGATTGTTGAGTGGACATTGGAATTGTCAAGCTTCAATCTCAAGTTTGAAAGTAATTCAACAATTCAGAGCAGAGCCTTGGCAGAGTTCATTGCAGAATGGCCAAATGAAGAAATTCCAGAAACCTCTCTCACCGGCAACAAAACAACTCAGGACTAGATTATGTACTTTCACAGAGCTTGTTCATGGCAAGGTGCTGGTGTTGGAGTGCTTCTTGTCGCATCCACTGGAGAGCTCCTCAAGTATGTGATCCAGATGCATTTCCATAGGGAGAAGGCAACAAACAAAACTACTGAGTATGAAGGACTGTTAGCTGGTCACAGAATCATGGCAGGCCTTGGAATCAGAAAACTCATCATTAGAGGTGACTCGCAGTTGGTTGTGAAGCTAGTTAACAAGGATTATCAAATCCCGTAAATGGAAGCGTATGTTAATGAAGTCAGGAAATTGGAGGAGCACTTTGATGGATTATAGACAGAGCATGTTCCCCATGCAGAGAATAGCATAGCAAATGATTTATCAAGCGTGTCACACTCAAGCTACCTGTGGAACTAGGGACTTTTGTGCTCCATTTAACTCAGCTATCCGTAACACCATCAGCTCAGAAGAACAAGAGGAGGAAGTTGACTACCGGCAAGTACTTTCCTGCCGAGCTCCCGGAAGCTGCCGGCAAGGATGTTGTTGGGAACAGCGACAAGCTTACCGGTGAACAACAAGCTCCAGCAAGAACCCAAGTCCTTTCCATTGAATCTAGCGCTCCTGCAGCTGAAGAGAAGCCCTTAGTACTTGTCCTTGAGCCACAAGCTCTGGCATGGGCACAACAGATCATTCATTTCCTTCAAACAAGAGAACTTCCCAAAGATCAAGAAGAAGCTGAAAGAGTAGCCCGTCAGTCTAATATGTATCAATTTCTCGGCAACAAACTATACATAAAGAGACCAAGTGGGGTGTATTTATCAGGAATATGGACATAAGCTGTTGGCGGAGATACATGGGGGGATATGTGGCTCTCACATATGATCAAGGGCCCTTGTCGGTTTCTGGCAAGGTTTCTATTGGCTCACTACCCTCCAGGATGCAACTAAGCTAGTAACTAAGTGTGAAACATGCCAGTTTCATTCGAAGAAATCACATCAGCTATCTTAAGCTTTTCAGATGATCCCTCTCTCCAGGCCTTTCTTGGTCTGGGGGATCGTCATGCTGGGCCTCTTCCCACGCCTGTCGAGGGCTTTGAGTACTTGTACATTGCAATCGACAAGTTCACATTATGGCCAGAAGTGGAACCAATGAGGAAGGTGACAACACAGTCAGTCATCAAGTTTTTCAAAGGATTTGTTTGCCATTTTGGAGTGCCCAACAGGGTCATCACCGACAACAACACATAGTTCACGAGACGCACCTTCATCCAGTACCTTGAGAACCTTGGCAGCAATTTTTTTGCATCAGTTGCTCATCCAAGGAGCAATGGCCAGTCAGAAAGGGCAAATGCTGAAGTGTTGCATGGTCTCAAAACGAGAACTTTCAACAAGCTGCAAAAGTGAGGAAGATGCTAGACTGATGAGTTGCCGGTGGTTCTTTGTCCATTTAGGATGACACCAAATCGAGCTACTAGCCACACACCCTTCTCCCTAGTTTATGATGCAAAAGCAGTTCTCCCTAGAAATGTTATCTTATGAATTTGGTTCATCGTGATCGAAATTATATATATAATTTTTGGCCTCGTGAAGGAGAAAGTATTACTCAAGCTTGGGGAGGCTAAATTATATGATGCACACGTGCCCAATCATGAGCTCTCAAGAGAAATAGTTATACAAAACTTTTATGCTCAGCTTCCTCATAATGATCAATCCATGCTCGGTACTTCTTCGACTGGTTCCTTTGTGAAGAAAACTATTGAATTCAAATGGGTTTTTCTGGAAAGAATTAACCGCAACTCTGAAGAGTGGGAAATCGACAAAGGTAAATAATCAGGTATAAATCTTGAGTTTGCCTGAGTTATATCTTTTATGGAAACTGATGCTTTTCGTAAGTTTAGTACTAAC
This sequence comes from Triticum aestivum, assembly GCF_018294505.1. Classification (NCBI taxonomy): domain Eukaryota; kingdom Viridiplantae; phylum Streptophyta; class Magnoliopsida; order Poales; family Poaceae; genus Triticum; species Triticum aestivum. The sequence goes on along the minus strand of NC_057797.1, from coordinate 273,802,084 downwards.
TTTGGGCTTGACTCTAAGTTAGTAGCTACCTTTTTTGAATCATTTGCTGCTCATGCTGATCTTCCTAAGGAGAAGTAGTTTACATTTCATCCACCTATTAAAGAAATGTTTGAGGAACCTATTATAGTTAAAGATGAAACAATTATTTGTAATGTTGATCTACTTGTGCCTATTGCTTATATTAAGAAACCTCCTTTCCCTATTAGGATTAAGGAACATGCTAAAGCTTCAACTGGGGTTAAAAAGAGAAATGCTACAACACTTAAACCCTCCAAAAAATTAGAGTGCCACCTAATGTTGCAATGATCAAGGATCGTTTGGTTGATAATATTGATGGACATGTCATATATTTCTTTGATGAAGCAACTAGGATTGCTAAACCAGATCCTATAGGTAAAAATAAACCTCTTAATGGCATGCATGTTGTTTTTGTTAAAGTAGGAGATCATTGTTATCATGGTTTATGCGATATGGGTACTAGTGTAAGTGACATTCCTTTTACTCTGTATCAAGAAGTCATCAATGATATTGCATCTATTGAGATAGAAGACATTGATGTTACTATTAAACTTGCAAACAAAGATACTATTTCACTGCTTGGGATTGTTAGAGATGTTGAAGTCTTGTGTGGTAAGGTCAAATACCCTACTGATTTTCTAGTTCTTGGATCTATCCAAGATGATTTTTGTCCCATTATATTTGGTAGACCTTTTCTAAATACAATTAATGCTAAGATTGATTGCACTAGAGAAACAATCAGTGTTAATATTGGTGATGTATCTAAATTTCGTAGACAACCTCATGATAAAGAATTGTCTAGTAAGGATGAAATTATTTGTCATCCTTCTATTGCCGTACCTCCTACTGATATGTTGGAACAATATTTGCTACACCATGAGAATGATATACATATGAATGAAAGAAATAAAATAGATGAAATATTCTTTAGGCAAGCACGTATCCTTAAACATAATTTGCCTATTGAAACATGGGAGATTCTCTCCCACCTAAGTGTGATCCTGTATTTGAATTAAAGAAACTGCCTGATAAACTGAAATATGCTTATCTTGATGAAAAGAAGATATATCCTGTTATTACCAATGCTAACCTTTCGGAGCATTAAGAATAGAGATTACATAAAACTCTAAGGAAGCATCATGCTACTATTGGGTGTACTCTTGATGATCTTAAAGGCATTAGTACCATTCTATGTCAGCACAAGATTAATATGGAGCTCGATACTAAGCCAGTCATTGATCACCGACGATTTGTCAATCCTAAATGAAGGATGTGGTAAGAACTGAAATGTTAAAGCTTCTGGAGGCAGGTATAATTTATCCTATAGCTGATAGTAGATGGGTATGTCATGTTCATTGTGTCCCTAAGAGAGAATGTATAACCGTTGTTCCTAATGATAAAAATGAACTTATTCCCCAAAGAATTGTAATTGGTTATAGGATGGTAATTGATTTAAGTAATTTAAATAAAGCTACTAGAAAAGATCATTACCCCTTGCCTCTATTGATCAAATGGTAGAAAGACTATCTAAATATACACAAATTTTTTTCATTGATGGATATTCTGGTTTTTATCAAATACCTATGTTAAAAGAAGATCAAGAGAAAACTACTTTTCCTGTCCTTTTGGATCTTATGCTTATAGACGTATGCCTTTTGGTTTATGCAATGCACGTGCTACCTTTCAGAAGTATGACTGCTATATTCTTTGATTTTTGTGAAAAGATTGTTGTGGTATTCATGGATGATTTTTCCGTTTACGAGACTTCTTTTGATGATTTCTTTAGCAACCTTGATTGAGTTTTGTAGAGATGTGAAGAAACCAACCTTGTCTTGAATTGGGACAAGTGCCACTTTATGGTGAATGAAGGAATTGTCCATGGTCATAAAGTTTCTGAAGAGGTATTGAGGTATATAAAGCTAAATTTGATGCAATTGAGAAAATGCCATGTCTTAAAGATATTAAAGGTATAAGAAGTTTCCTTGGTCATGTTGGTTTCTATAGGAGGTTCCTTAAATACTTCTCTACAATTTCTAGGCCTCTTACTAATCTTTCGCAAAAAGATGTTCCATTTGTTTTTTATAATAATTCTATAGAAGCCTTTGAAATAACCAAGAAAGCCTTAATTTTTGCACCTATTGTTCAACCACCTGATTGGAACCTACCCTTTGAAATCATTTGTGATGGTAGTGATTATGCAATTGGTGCTATTCTAGGCCAAAGAGTTGATAATAAATTGAATTTTATTCATTATGCTAGTTAGACCTCGGATAATGCTCAAAGAAATTATGCTACTACTAATAAATAATTTTTAGCAGTGTGTGTTTGCATGTGATAAATTTGGACCTTATATTGTTCATTCCAAAGTTACTATTCACACCAATCATGCCGCTATTAAATATCTTATGGAAAATAAAGATGCTAAACCTAGACTAATTATGTGGGTTCTATTAATACAAGAGTTTGATATGCATACTTTAGATAGAAAGGAGTTGAGAATCATGTAGCAGATAACTTGTCTAGTATGGAAAATGTTCTTGATGACCCACTGCCTATTGATGAAAGTTTTCCTAATGAGCAGTTAGCTGTTAAAAACACTTCTCATAATAGTCCTTGGTATGCAGATTATGCTAATTACATTGTTGCTAAATACATACCACCTAGTCACACATACCAGCAAAAGAAAAAGTTCTTTGATTTAAGGCAATACTTTTGGGATGACCCACATCTACATAAAGATGGTGTATATGGCATAATTAGACGTTGTGTACCTAAGCATGAACAGGAAGAAATCCTACGGAAGTGTCATTCCGAGGCATACAGAGGGCTCCATGCTGGAGACAGAACTGCACATAAGGTACAACAGTCTGTTTTTATTGGCCTACTCTCTTCAAGGATGCATATAAGTTTGTCCTTTCTTATGATGAATGTCAAAGAATTGGTAATATTGGTAGGCATCAAGAAATGCCTATGAATTATTCACTTTTTATTGAACTGTTTGATGTTTGGGGTTTTCATTATATGGGACCTATCCTTCCTCCAAAGAGTATACTCATATTATAGTTGTTGGTGATTATGTTACTAAGTGGGTAGAAGCTATTCCAACTAGTAGTGCTGATCATAACACCCCTATTAAAATGCTTAATGAAGGTATTTCCCCGTGGTTTGGAGTCCCTAGATATTTACTGACTGACGGTGGTTCACATTTTATTCTTGGTGCATTTCGTAAACTCCTAGCTAAATATGATGTCAAGCATAAAATTGCATCAGCTTATCATCCTCAGCCTAGCGGTCAAGTTGAATTGAGCAATAGAAAAATAAAGTTAATTTTTCCTAAACTATTAATAGATCCAAAAAGAATTGGTCTATTAAACTTGATGATGCATTTTGGGCTTATAGAAATGCTTATAAAAATCCTATGGGTATGTCTCCATATAAAATGGTCTATGGAAAAGCATGTAATTTACCTCTTGAGTTAGAATAGACTGGTACAGAGACGTGCTATACCAACGGTTTTTACCCCCTTTTTGTGATGGAGTTCTAAACCGTCACCTAGTGTGTGTGCACGATAGGGGGGTTGATAACCCACATGTATAGGGGATCGCAATAGTTTTCGAGGGTAGAGTATTCAACCGAAATTTATAGATTCGACACAAGGGGAGCCAAATAATATTATTAAGTATTAGCAGTTGAGTTGTCAATTCAACCACACTTGGAGATTAAATATCTGCAGCAAAGTGAACACCAGCACAGTAATATATATGATAGTTTTGATAGCAGTGGTAATAGTAGTAGTAGTAACGGTGACAGTGAGAGGAATGACTTTGTATCAAGTGTAACAGTAACAACTGCAGTAGTAACTTAGAAAAAAACTATATGTAGGAAATTCGTAGGCATTGGACCAGTGGATTCGTTGGATGATATTCATCATATAACAGTCATAACCTAGGGCGATACGGCACTAGCTCCAGTTATAATATAATGTAGGCATGTATTTCACAAATAGTCATACGTGCTTATGGAAAGAACTTGTATCATATTTCATAAATAGTCATACATGTCCTACCCTCTCATGGTAGCAGGGTCCATAAGGAAACTAAGGGATATTAAGGCCTCCTTTTAATAGAGAAACGGCACAAAGAATTAAGACAAGGTGAATACATGAACTCCTAAAACTACGGTCATCACCGAAGAGTATCCTAATTTCTGTCACCCCAGGGTTTACAGATCATAAAACGTAATAGGTGAATATGACTTGCAATATCGGATCTAGAACATAGATATAATGGTGAAAACATAAACAGTTCATTTCTGAAATCATGGCACCCAGGCCCAAAGTGGCAAGCATTAAGCATGGAAAAGTCATAACAACATCAATCCCAGAACATAGTGGATACTAGGGATCAAGCCCTAAGAAAACTAACTCGATTACATCATGAATCTCATCCAACTCCTCACTGACCAGTGAGCCTATGAAGGAATCACTCGATCCCGACGGGGAGCATCTTGGAATTGGTGATGAAGGAGGGTTGGTGATGACGAAGATTGAAGAACCCCCTCTCCGGAGCCTTGAACGGACTCTAGATCTGGCCTCCCGATGAAGAACAGGAGGTGGCGGCGGCTCTGTGTTGTGAAATGTGATGAAACTTCCTCCCCGACCTTCTTCTCTGAAAATAGGTATTTAAGGAGTTGGAATTAGGGTCTGTGGGGCCACCAGGTGGGAAAATCCCACCTGGGAGCGCCTGGAGAGGGTGGCGCGCCTTGGTGGTTCTTGGCTCCAGTATTTTTCTTTTATTGCAAAAATAATTCTCCAAATTTTTTGTTCCAATTCGAGAAATTTTATTTCTGCACAAAAACAACACCCTGGTAGTTATGCTGAAAACAGCTTCAGTCCGGGATAGTTTCATTCAAATCATGCAAATTAGATTCCAAAACGAGAGCAAAAATTATATACGATGGAGATGTATTAACTCCCCCAAGCTTAAACCTTTGCTGGTCCTCAAGCAACTCAGTTGACAAAGTGAAATTGAAAAAGCAAAACTTTTCGAACTCTTTTGTTCTTGTTTACATAAATAAACTTAAGTAGCACCCATGTTTTCAGCAAAGATGATGACTAACCATATCAGCAATAACTCTTAAAAATTACATTAACTCATATCAATGGCATAATCAACTAGTGAGCAATAGTAAGATATCTCAAATGCCAACACTTTGTCAAAATAATCATGATATAATATGACAACAGTGGTATATCACTAGCCATTTCCGAGACCACAAATCATAAATGCAGAGCACCTCCAAAGTTCATGCATCGACTAAACATTGTAATTCATGGTAGAAAAGATCCAGTCATGATGCATCCAACATTAACTATACATGATGAATGAGGATGACAATAGTGCTCTTAGATCTGGCGCTTATTTAAGAAGGTGATGACTCAGCATAAAATTAAATAGATAGTCCCTTCATAGAGGGAAGGAGGGATTTGCAGAGGTGCTAGAGCTCAAAGTTTTAAAAACAGAGATAAATGAAATTTTGAGAAATGCACCCTTCCTATTTACGTCACGACTGAAAGTTATCAATATCTTCCATGCTAAACACATTAGTGGTGGTTCCCAAGCAATAAAACTAAAGGGTTACACCCCCTCGACCAACAAACACACTTCACGACTAGCTGAATCCACGGGTACCATCCATGCCAACAACAATTCTGGGGGAAGTTTTGTTAATTATTTGCAATTTTTTATTTCAGGACTGGGAATCCCTATTACCGCCCCTCTCGTACAAGGATGAGTGAATAAGCGCTCATCATGAGAATAACCCGCTTAGCACGGAAGATACTGACTACCCCATATTGCTCTACACTCCAAAAATAGACACATCCGTGACATTTTGGGCCGAACGCAATTTTTTCTGTCATGCTTATGACACTTCAATGACGATAATTGTGACAAAACCTGGTACCATCATAGATGTGGTGGGATCCTACTTTTATGACAAAAAATTATGAAGGAAAATGGACTTTTCATCCTAGGCAAGCCGGAGACGCAGCTGCATGACATTCTTTGGGCCGTCAATGACAGAAAAAACCATGGTAGAAGTGACGGCAAGGAAAATATTGGGGAGTTCCCAGTTACGGTGGGTGGTCGGGGCTGAGTGATGCGCGTTTCTCTCATACACGTACACGCATGGGTGGGAGGCGTTGGGCTCTAACTAAACCCGAGCGATTGCACTGCAGGCTACGCATTGCTGAACCCGAGCGATAGATCGACCCCTGGCTGTTAACTGAATCCGATCGAGCGATTCCTTCGCTACTGCTGCTAACTGAAGCCGGTCGAACCTACTGCCTCCTGATGAACATTGAGTGTTGTTGGGGGTTGGTTGAACAGTTCCAGGTGGGGGTTGGATGAACAAGACCCCATGGTAGTAGAGGCCGTTGCCGCTGGATGAACAGGATCCCGATCGAGCCGGTTGGGGGTGGATGAACAGGACCCCGTGGAGGGCTAGATGAACAACAGCCGGTGGAGGGATGGTTTAACAGTAGCCAGTGGAGGGCTGGATGAACAATAGCCCGTGGAGGGCTGGTTAAACAGGACCCTGTGGAGAGGGCTAGTTGAACAGTAGCCGGTGGAGGCTGGATGAACAGGAGCCCGTACATAAAGAATAGCTGGTGGAGGCAGGAGGGAGACATTGTGGATGAACAGTTGCAGGTGGAGGCTAGAGGAGGTCGACGGTGGATGAACAGTAGCCCGTGGAGGCTGGAGCGAGGCAGTAGATGGTGGATGAACAGTAGCCCATGGAGTCCCGTTTTGCGGTACGCCACCACCCTACCGATGAACAAGACCCCCATTTCGACCATTGGAGGTTGAAGAGAAGTCTGTTCCCTCTGTTTTGCAATACACCACACCCCTCCCAATCAATAGGACCCTGTTTTGACCATAGGAGGTCGAAGAGAAGTCTGTTTCGTCCGTTTCGCAGTACGCATGACCCCTCCCGGTGAACAGGATCCTGTTTCGACCGTAGGCTGTCGAACACAAGGCCGTTTCCTCTGTTCTACGGTATGCCAGGCCTTGTTTTGGCTGTTCCGTCCAAGCCGGTTGGCTCCTGCTGAACACGACGCATTCCGTTGCCTCCCGATGAACACGACGACGCAGTTTCTCTGTTCTGACCCAGCCGCTTGGCTGCCGATGAACAGGACGTCGTCGCTACCTCTCCACGTACATGAGCCCTGGCTGTACGTATGCGCGTGTAGGCGTTCGAGACCCCGCCCGTATGTACGTATGTGGCCATTTTTACTTTCTTGCACCCTGGTTGTACATATGTGTACACGATATTGATGGGACTGGGTGACATGCTACGTCTGCGCCCCTACTACGACATGTGCCCTTCCTTACACAGCCATGGTTCATGGCTGCAGCATGCAGACAGACCGATCGAACAATATGTACGTACACGTTCACGACCAGAATGATAATGCTATGTATGCTTGGACCAAGTGGGTCCCGACTGTCAGGGAGGATAAGGAGGCAGTTCCTTGCATGTGAAGATGTAGCTGGTGGGTCCTAGCAGTCAGGGGGGAAACATTTTTTTTGCGAAATATGGTGGCCCGTCCGGTGGGTCCCTGCTGTCAGGTAGAGGAATCATTATTTTGCACTTAGTAAGGAGGCACTTCCTTGCTGCGGCCGTGGACCTAGCTGTCAGCCTCTCCACGTATAGTACTCTTCCGATGGAAGTCTGTTCCTTGATCACATTGACCACGCAGCGCCGAGAGCACCAAGGTGGTGGACGATGGCGAGGCCTATGAAGGGGACAACACAGAGCCTCGGAAGACGCGGTAGTGGTTGCCCACGCGGAGAGGAGTACGAGGATTGACTGGTTCGGCTGCGGTGTGAGGTTATAGTTGCCGCAGAATAACAGGGGTTGTGGGTGAGTAGAGGGGTGGCCTGGCCAATGGTGGGAGTAGTAGGGGCGGTGAGGCCTCCACGGCAGCATAGCCGGCCATGGGAGGCAGGAGCACGCGGTGGTTTGGACGGCTAGAGCAAGAAAATCGTAGGTTGAAGAAGCAGGACGACCGTTAGATGTTAACAATGTAACGGTCACTGGTGATAGAATCGTTTGTTGACTAAGTTGATAACGCCCTCGATACACGTCAACTTAGTAGGGCCACAAGTCAGACTCCAAATCTGGTGGGCCCTAGCTGTCATGGGGAGCACTCGTTATTTTTTGCTTAATAAGGAGGCACTTCCTTCCGTAATAAGGAGGTACTTTCTTGCGTGTAGCCATGAACCATATGGGTCCCAACTATCAGCCTCTCCATGTACATCCATCTTCCGATGTTGTCGTTTGTTGACAACGTTGACCATGCCATGCCGAGAACACCAGCGCGATGGACAACGGCGAGACCCAAGAAGGGAATGACCCGGAGGTGGCGAAGCCACATAAGTGGAGGGATGTGGGTGAGTAGAGGGATGTCCTGGCTAGTGGTGGAAGTAGTAGGGGCGGTGAGGCCTGCGCGGCTGCACAGCCGGCCACGGGAGGTAGGAGCAGGCGGTCCCACCGGCGCTGGATTTGGCAGCTGGAGCAAAAGATCAGAGATTGAAGAAGCACGACATCCAAAGGTTGCGTCTGCTAGAATTGCTTGTTGATATATATAATAATTTAAAAAACCTTGCATACGCGTCAACTTATTAGGCCCACAAGTCAGACCATTACCTATTTTTTAGTAATTTACATCTCATTGCAACTTCTTATGCAATTTATTGTAGTCCATTTTTTTGTTGGCCTGGGCCAGGGTAAAAAATTTAAATGAAATTTCACATATTTCTTTGGGGTCCAAACTATTTTTAATACCGAAATGTCGAGCCAGATTTAAAGTACATTGAAGATATGTTTAAATTAGGTTAAAACCCACTGAAATTGGAATCTGAAAATGTGAAAATTTGAGAAATTATAAAGTAATAGCCAGTTGATACGTCTCCAATGTATCTATAATTTTGATTGGTCCATGCTATTATATTATTATTTTGGATGATTAATGGGCTTTAATATGCTCTTTTATATTATTTTTGGAACTAACCTATTAACCGGAGGCCCAGAGCCAATTTCTGTTTTTTTGCCTATTTTAGAGTTTCACAAAAAAGGAATACCAAACGGAGTCCAAATGGGATGAAACCTTTGCGACGATCATTCTTGGACCGAAAGCAATCCAGAAGACTTGGAGTCAAAGTCTGGAACTCCACGAGGCGGCCACGAGACAGGAGGGCACGCCCAGGGGGGTAGGTGCGCCCCCACCCTCATGGGCCCCTCGTAGCTCCACCGACGTACTTCTTTCGCCTATATATATACTCTTATACCCTAGAAACATCACAGAGAGCCACGAAACCACTTTTCCGCCGCTGCAACCTTCTGTACCCGTGAGATCCCATCTTGGGGCCTTTTCCTGCGATCTGCCGGAGGGGGAATCGATCACGGAGGGCTTCTACATCAACACCATTGCCTCTCAGATGAAGCGTGAGTAGTTTACCACAGACCTTCGGGTCCATTGTTATTAGCTAGATGGCTTCTTCTCTCTCTTTGATTCTCAATACAAAGTTCTCCTCAATGTTCTTGGAGATCTATTCGATGTAATACTCTTTTGCGGTGTGTTTGCCGAGATCCGATGAATTGTGTGTTTATGAACAAGATTATCTATGAGTATTATTTGGTTCTCCTATGAATTCTTATATGCATGATTTGATATCTTTGCAAGTCTCTTCGAATTATCAGTTTAGTTTGGCCTACTAGATTGATCTTTCTTGCAATGGGAGAAGTTCTTAGCTTTGGGTTCAATCTTGCAGTGTTCTTTCCCAGTGACAGTAGGGGCAGCAAGGCACGTATTGTATTGTTGCCATCAAGGATAAAAAGTTGGGGTTTATATCATGTTTCTTGAGTTTATCCCTCTACATCATGTCATCTGGCTTAATGTGCTACTCTGTTCTTATGAACTTAATACTCTAGATGCATGATGGATAGTGGTCGATGTGTGGAGTAATAGTAGTAGATGCAGAATCGTTTCGATCTACTTGACATGGATATGATGCCTCTATTTATGATCATTGCCTTAGATATCTTCGTAACTATGCGCTTTTCTATCAATTGCTCGGCAGTAATTTGTTCACCCACCGTAATACATGCTATCTTGAGAGAAGCCACTTGTGAAACCTATGGCCCCGGGTCCCTTTCTTATTATATTGCATCTCTTTAATTTACATCGCATCTCATTTACTATTTTGCAATCTTTACTTTTCATTCTATACAACAAAAATACCAAAAATATTTACTTTACTATCTTTATTATATCTCACTTTTGCAAGTGACCATGAAGGGATTGACAACCCCTTAAACGCATTGGTTGCAAGGTTCTTTATTGTTTGTGTAGGTACTAGGTGACTTGTGCGTTGTCTTCTACTGGATTGATAACTTGGTTCTCTCAAAACCGAGGGAAATGCTTATGCTACTTTGTTGCATCACCCTTTCCTCTTCAAGGGAAACCAACGGATGCTCAAGAGGTAGCAAGAAGGATTTCTGGCGCCTTTGCTAGGGAGATCTACGCCAAGTCAATACATACCAAGTACCCATCATAAACTCTTCTCTCTCGCATTACATTATTTGCCATTCACCTCTCGTTTTCCTATCCCCCACTTCTAAAACAATTTTCGCAAACCTTTGCCTTTTCTTCACCCCTTTTTAGTTCGTCTCTTTTCGCTTGCTTCTTGTGTGCTTGTGTGTTGGATTGATTGTTTGTCATGATGGCTCAAGATAATACTAAATTGTGTGACTTTTCCAATACCAACAACAATGATTTTATTAGCACTCCTATTTCTCCTACTACCGATGCTGAATCTTGTGAAATTAATATCGCTTTGTTGAATCTTGTTATGGAAGATCAATTTTCTAGCCTTCCTAGTGAAGATGCCGCTACCCATCTAAACACTTTTGTTGATTTGTGTGATATGCAAAATAAGAAAGATGTGGATAATGATATTTCTAAATTGAAGCTATTTCCGTTTTCTCTTAGAGACCGTGCTAAAACTTGGTTCTCTTCTTTGCTTAAAAATAGTATTGATTCATGGAATAAGTGCAAAGATGCTTTTATCTCTAAGTATTTTCCTCTTGCTAAAATCATATCTCTTAGGAACGATATTATGAATTTTAAGCAACTTGATCATTAACATGTTGCACAAGCTTGGGAGAGGATGAAATTAATGATACATAATTCCCCTACACATGGTTTGAATTTGTGGATGATTATACAAAAAAAATTTGCTGGATTGAATTTTGCTTCTAGAAATCTTTTAGATTCGGCCGCGGGAGGCACTTTTATGGAAATCACTTTAGGACAAGCTACTAAACACCTAGACAATATTATGATTATTTATTCTCAATGGCACACCGAAAGATCCACTAGTAAAAAAGTCATGCGATTGAAGACATTAATGTTTTGAGTGGAAAGATGGATGAACTTATGAAATTGTTTGCTAATAAAAGTGTTTCTTCCAATCTTAATGATATGCCTTTGTCCACTTTGAGTGAGAATAATAATGAATCTATGGATGTGAATTTTGTTGGTAGGAACAATTTTGGTAACAACGCGTATAGAGGAAACTTTAATTCTAGGCCGTTTCCTAGTAATTCCTACAACAACTCCTATGGAAATTTTAATAAGATGCCCTCTAATTTGGATACTAGTGTTAAATAATTTATGAGTTTGCAAAATAATTTCAATGCTTTGGTTGAAGAAAAATTGCTTCAGATTGATGAGTTGGCTAGGAACGTGGATAGAATTTTTCTTGATGTTGATTCTTTGAAACTTAGATCTATTCCACCTAAGCATGACATCAATGAGTCTCTCAAAGCCATGAGAATTTCCATTTATGAGTGCAAAGAAAGAACCGCTAGGATGCGTGCTAAAAAAGATTGCTTTGTGAAAGCGTGTTCTTCTAGTTTTCATGATAATAATAATGAAGATCTAAAAGTGATTGATGTAACTCCTATTAAATCTTTGTTTTCCAATATGAATCATGATAAATATGGGACTGGAGATGAGTCAACTTTAGTTAAAAGGCGTCCGAATGATTCAGAGTTTTTAGATCTTGATGAAAAAATTAATAAAAGTGGGATTGAAGAGGTCAAAACTTTACATAGCAATGAACTCACTATTTTGGATTTCAAGGAATTTAATTATGATAATTGCTCTGTGATAGATTGTATTTCCTTGTTGCCATCTGTGTTAAATTCTCCTCATGCTTATAATCAAAATAAAGCTTTTACTAAACATATCCTTGATGCTTTAATGCTATCGTATGAAGAAAAGCTTGAAGTAGAAGTTTCTATCCCTAGCAAACTTTATGATGAGTGGGAACCTACTATTAGAATTAAGATTAAAGATTATGAATGCTTTGCTTTGTGTGATTTGGGTGCTACTGTTTCCATGATTCCAAAAACTTTATGTGATGTGCTAGGCTTCCGAGAATTTTATGATTGTTCTATAAATTTGCATCTTGCGGAGTCCACCATTAAGAAACCTATGGGAAGGATTAATGATGTTCTTATTGTTGCAAATATGAATTATGTGCCCATAGATTTCATTGTTCTTGATATAGATTGCAATCCTACATGCCCTATTATTCTTGGTAGGCCTTTCCTTAGAACGATTGGTGCAATTATCGACATGAAAGAAGGAAATATTAGATTCCAATTTCCATTAAGGAAAGGCAGGGAACACTTTCCTAGGAAGAAAATTAAATTGCCTTATGAATCTATTATGAGAGACACTTATGGATTGTATACTAAAGATGGCAATACCTAGATCTATTCTTGTTTTTATGCCTAGCTAGGGGCGTTAAACGATAGCGCTTGTTGGGAGGCAACCCAATTTGATTTTTGTTCTTTGATTTTTGTTCCTGTTTAGTAATAAATAATTCATCTAGCTTCTATTATGATTGTGTTTTTTATGTTTTAACTAATGTTTGTGCCAAGTAAATTCTTTAGGATCTTGCGTGATTGTTGTTTGACCTAGCTGATGAAAACAGAAAGTATGCGCTCACGAAAATAATTATCATTTTTTACCAGAGAGCGATAAAATACCAATTCCAAATGCAGTAGATCAATATACTTTTTATCATGGTTGTCCTAATTTTGCAGAATTTTTGGAGTTGCAGAAGTATTCAAAATCTCCAGATTGATACAAACTGTTCTGTTTTTTATAGATTCTATTTTTCGTGCGTTGTTTGCTTATTTTGATGAATCTATGAGTAGTATCGGGTTTATGAACCATAGAGAAGTTGGAATACAGTAGGTTTAACACCAATATAAATAAACAATAAGTTCATTACAGTACCTTAAAGTGGTGGCTTATTTTCTTATACTAACGGATCTCATGAGATTTTCTGTTGAAGTTTTGTGTTGTGAAGTTTTCAAGTTTTTGGGTAAAGATTAGATGGATTTTTGAATAAGGAGTGGCAAGAGCCTAAGATTGGGGATGCCCAAGGCACCCCAAGGTAAAATTCAAGGATAACCAAAAGCCTAAGCTTGGGGATGCCCCGGAAGGCATCCCCTCTTTCGTCTTCGTCTATCGGTAACTTTACTTGAGGCTATATTTTTATTCATGACATGATATGGGTTTTGCTTGGAGAGTCTTGTATGATTTGGGTATTTGCTTTTTAGGTTACCACAATCATCCTTTCTGTACACACCTTTTGGGAGAGACACACATGAATCAGAATTTATTAGAATACTCTATGTGCTTCACTTATATCTTTTGAGCTAGATAATTTTGCTCTAGTGCTTCACTTATATCTTTTTAGAGCATGGTGGTGGTTTTATTTTATAGAAATTATTGATATCTCATGCTTCAATTATATTATTTTGAGAGTCTTTTAGAACAGCATGGTAATTTGCTTTGGCTATAAATTAGTCCTAATATGATGGGCATCCAAGATGGGTATAATAAAAACTTTCATATAAAGTGCATTGAATACTATGAGAATTTTGATTCCTTATGATTGTTTTGAGATATGAAGATGGTGATATTAGAGTCGTGATAGTTGAGTAGTTGTGAATTTGAGATATACTTGTGTTAAAGTTTGTGATTCCTGTAGCATGCACGTATGTTGAACTGTTATGTGATGATGTCGGAGCATGATTTATTTTTTGATTGTCTTCCTTATGGGTGGCGGTCGGGGACGAGCGATGGTCTTTTCCTACCAATCTATCCCCCTAGGAGCATGTGAGTAGTACTTCGTTTCGATAACTAATAGATTTTTTCAATAAGTATGTGAGTTCTTTATGACTAATGTTGAGTCCATGGATTATACGCACTCTCACCCTTCCACCGTTGCTGGCCTCTCTAGTACCGCGCAACTTTCGCCGGTACCATAAACCCACCATTTACCTTCCTCAAAACGGCCACCATACCTACCTATTATGTCATTTCCATAGCCATTCCGAGATATATTGCCATGCAACTTTCCACCGTCCCGTTTATTATGACACGCTTCATCATTGTCATATTGCTTTGCATGATCATGTAGTTGACATCGTATTTGTGGAAAATCCACCTTCATAATTCTTTCATACATGTCACTCTTGATTCATTGGACATCCCGGTACACTGCCGGAGGCATTCACACAGAGTCATATTTTGTTCTAAGTATCGAGTTGTAATTCTTGAGTTGTAACTAAATAAAAGTGTGATGGTCATCATTATTAGAGCATTGTCCCATGTGAGGAAAGGATGATGGAGACTATGATTCCCCCCACAGGTCGGGATGAGACTCCGGACGAAAAATAAAAAAAGGGAAAAAGAGGCCATAAAAAGGGAGAGAAAGGCCCAAATAAAAAATGAGAGAAAAATAGAGAAGGGGCAATGCTACTATCCTTTTCCACACTTGTGCTTCAAAGTAGCACCATGATCTTCATAATAGAGAGCCTCTTATTTTGTCACTTTCATTTACTAGTGGGACTCTTTCATTATAGAACTTGGCTTGTATATTCCAATGATGGGCTTCCTCAAAATGCCCTAGGTCTTCGTGAGCAAGCGAGTTGGATGCACACCCACTTAGTTTCTTTTTGAGCTTTCATACACTTATAGCTCTAGTGCATCCGTTGCATGGCAATCCCTACTCACTGACATTGATATCTATTGATGGGCATCTCCATAGCCATAGATACGCCAAGTTGATGTGAGGCTATGTTCTCCTTTTTGTCTTCTCCACAACCACCGTTCTATTCCACCTATAGTGCTATGTCCATGGCTCACGCTCATGTATTGCTTGAAGATTGAAAAAGTTTAGGAACGTCAAAAGTATGAAACAATTGCTTGGCTTGTCACCGGGGTTGTGCATGATTTAAACATTTTCTGTGATGAAGATAGAGCATAGCCGGACTATATGATTTTGTAGGGATAGCTTTCTTTGGCCATGTTATCTTGAGAAGACATGATTGCTTTATTAGTATGCTTGAAGTATTATTATTTTTATTTCAATATTAAACATTTTTTTTGAATCTTTCGGATATGAACATTCATGCCACAATAAAGAAAATTACATTGATAATTATGTTAGGTAGCATTCCACATCAAAAAATCTGTTTTTACCATTTACCTACTCAAGGATGAGCAGGAATTAAGCTTGAGGATGCTTGATACGTCTCCAACGTATCTATAATTTTGATCGTTCCATGCTATTATATTATCTGTTTTGGAAGTTTAATGGGCTTTAATATCCTCTTTTATATTAAATTTGGGACTAACCTATTAACCGGAGGCCGAGTGCCAGTTTCTATTATTTTGCCTATTTTAGAGTTTCGCAGAAAAGGAATACCAGATGGAGTCCAAACGGGATGAAACCTTCACGATGATCTTTCCTAGAATGAAAGAAATTCAGAAGACTTGGAGTCAAAGTCTGGAACTCCACGAGGCCGCCACGAGGCAGGAGGGCGCGCCCCCACCCTCATGGGCCCCTCGTAGCTCCACCGACGTACTTCTTTCGCCTATATATACTCTTATACCCTAGAAACATCGCAGAGAGCCGCGAAACCACTTTTCTGCCACCGCAACCTTCTATACCCATGAGATCCCATCTTGGGGCCTTTTCCGGTGATCTGCCGGAGGGGGAATCGATCACGAAGGGCTTCTACATCAACACCATTGCTTCTCCGATGAAGCGTGAGTAGTTTACCACAGACCTTCGGGTCCATAGTTATTAGCTATATGGCTTCTTCTCTCTCTTTGATTCCCAATACAATGTTCTCCTCAATGTTCTTGGAGATCTATTAGATGTAATACTCTTTTGCGGTGTTGTAACACCCTCGATGCGACTATAGCTCCCACGTGTCGAGGCACGACTTAGAGACATAATCGCATTGAAGGCATATGTCGCAAGTTAGGCAATTTTCACAACATCCCATGTAATATCATAATAAAAAGGGAGATAACATAGTTGGCTTACACTCGCCACATCAATCAAGTACTTAAATAACATTACATCATCCAAACACTCATGGCCCGACTACAGCGCCAAAATAAAAGAGAACTCAACATGCGACAACGGTCCCGTTCACCCCCAACTGGGCACCAATACTGATCATCGGTAAAAGAAACATAGTATCGTTGAGAGTCTTCGTCGAACTCCCACTTGAGCTCATACGCGTCTCCTGGAGCGGAATCATCAGGCCCTGCATCTGGTGTAATAGTAATCTGTGAGCCATAGGGACTCAGCAATCTCGCACCCTCGCGATCAAGACTATTTAAGCTTATAGGTGTGGCAAGGTAAAATATGGGTGGAGCTGCAGCAAGCGACTAGCAAGTATGGTGGCTAACTTATTCGCAAAAGAGAGCGAGAAGAGGAGGCAAAGCGCGAGCTAGAAGCTATAGAACAACCTGCGCAAACATTACTCCAACACCGTGTCCACTTCCCGGACTTCGCCGAGAAGAGGCCATCACGGTAACACACTCAGTTGATTCATTTTAATTAATTAAGGTTCAAGTTGTCTACAACCGGACATTAACAAATTCCCATCCGCCCATAACCGCAGGCACGGCTTTCGAAAGTTCAATCCCTGCAGGGGAGTCCCAACTTAGCCCATGAAAAGCTCTCACGGTCAACGAAGGAATAGACCTCCTCCCAAGATGCTCCGACCAGACTCGGTATCTCGGTAATTCAAGACACTTCAACAGGTTAAAACAAAACCAGCAACACCGCCCGAATGTGCCGACAAATCCCGATAGGAGCTGCACATATCTCTTTCTCAGGGCACACTCAGATGAGACATCTTACGAGTAAACCAACCCTCAAGTTGCCCCGAGGTGGCCCCGTAGTCTACTCGGTCGGACCAACACTCAGAGGAGCACTGGCCCCGGGGGGGGGGTTAAAATAAGGTGACCCGCGGGCTCCGGAAACCCGAGGGAAAAAGAGGCTAGGTGGCAAATGGTAAGACCAAGGTTGGGCATTGCTGGAAAATCTTTAATCAAGGTGAAATATCAAGGGGTCCCATTATAACCCAACCGCGTAAGGAACGCAAAATCCGGGAACATAACACCGATATGACGGAAACTAGGGCGGCAAGAGTGGAACAAAACACTAGGCGAGAGTCCGAGTCTTCCACCCTTTACCAAGTATATAAATGCATTAAGATAACAAGGCAATATAATGATATCCCAACAAGTAAATAAAAGATGTTCCAAAAAGGAACGGCCTCCAATCTTCACCTGCAACTAGCAACACTATAAGAGGGGCTGAGCAAAGCGGTAACATAGCCAATCAACGGTTTGCTAGGACAATGGTGGGTTAGAGGTTTGACATGGCAATTTGGGAGGCTTGCAAGCAAGTGGTAGGCATCATAGCAATGGCATAGCAAAAGAGCGAGCAAACTAGCATAGCAAAGATAGTAGTGATTTCGAGGGTATGATCATCTTGCCTGCACAGTTGTCAGAGTCGACTGGATCCTCAAAAGGAAACTCAATAGGCTCCTCGTTAGCGAACTCGTCTCCCAGCTCTACCCAAACAAGACAAACAAGCAACAAGGATACAATCAACCACGTGCAAGAATCAAGCGATACACTGCAATGATGATATGCTATGCGGGATGCGATGCGGGATGCAAAATCAAGATATGAAAGGAAATGCATGAACCTGGCCTCAACTTGGAATTCCAAGGGTGCCACTGGAAAGATGAGATGAAATCGCTTGAAAACGATATAAAGAACGCCGGAATCGGAGTTACGGTTTGGAAATGGCAAGCGTTTCAAAAATGACACCGGTCTGCGATTTACAGCAAGTAGGCATCTAAATGCAATGAGATGAACATGCTACAGCACCCAAACATGACAACAAAATGCATGGCAGGGATGCACACAAGATTCTTAACAAAAGTCTAGCACTGAGCCACGCCCAATTCATCCATTAACAGGTTCAAACAAGCATGGCAAAAACGCAAATGCAAAACTGATTTCAGACTTGGTGTAATTAACACTTGTCTGAACTTTCAGATCACGAAGCCCTCTTCGGAGAAGCAAAACAACATGATATATGACCTGATTAAGACAAGTAAGAACATGGCATGGAGCTACTCAACAAGCTTAACAAAAGACCCAAAGTGACCTGGGGCCAAAAGGGTTCACAAAATATACTGACGGGCACATGAACATAGCTAAAACACAATCAATTTTCAGACTTAGTGAAAACTGAGACATGCTGAAATATAACTCACGAAGGCGTGTAAATGAGCTAATGGCAAGAACAATGGCATAGCATGCACGGATCAACTACAATAGCATCGGCAAAATCGCAAACAAGTTGATGATCTGCCCAGATTCACCACGAAGCAAAAGTAGAGCTCGATTGACTCAAGCTAGGGTGCTCCATAAATGCAAACAAAGATATGGATAGATATAGCACTATGAGGTTAACAAAACTCCCTTATTGATCATCCTCAAAAGAGGCACAGATAACTAGGAAACAACTAGAACATATGGCATCATGAACTAAACAATCCCAGACATAGTGAAAACTACTAAGTCCCTGAAAACAGATTTACCGGGTGCCTCACTTTGCTAGCTTGCACAAGTCACCACACACATCCTAAAAATACATGGGTTGCCCCTTTGGATATATGACAAAACCCTTAACAAAACATATGTAGAACTCACGGGCATAGCATGCACACAACAATCATGGTAAAAATGACAAAAGTCTAAGATGAACTAGCAGATCTGACAATTAACTCACGAAGCCCTCTTCTAACAGAATTTGAAAATGATGCAATGGACTGAAATGATGTACTCATCGTGACAAACATTTTGATATGCTATATGCCCAAATCGGAGCTACGAATGCAAAGTTACGACAGGTCAAAGTAGGCAAGAAAATTAGGGTTTCTGAGGAAAAAGTCAACCGTCGGGATCCTAGATCCAGATCTGGCGCGGATGTCGAGGTTCGCCAGAAAACATTGTTCATTCCGGAGTGAAAAACTCGCCGGAGATCGTGGCCGCGGTGGCCGGAGCTCGGGGAGGCAGCGAGGAGCGCGGGGAACGAGGCGGCGGCGGCGGTGGGCGACCGGGGCGGCGCTGG
>NC_057797.1:273772591-273782083 GCF_018294505.1 Triticum aestivum | reverse complement strand
GAAGGAGGCGGCGACGGCGGCTTCTCTGGCCCGTGCGGGGTCGCGGGCGGGCCGGCCTCAGGCTCCCCGGGCCGCGCGGCGGCGGGCGGCTGGATGCGCCACGTGGTGGGCGGCGGTAGGCGGTGGCGATCTCGTCCGCTAGGAGGCGGACATGTCCAGCGGCGGAGAGATGAATTTTTAGTGTTTCGGGGACAGGGGAGATCCGAAAACGAAGGGGTCTTTAAATTGGCATAGAGGGAGCTAGGAGAGTCCAAATGAGGTGCGGTTTTCGGCCACGCGATCGTAATCGAACGCTCTAGAACATGGAGCAGAGTTTGGTGGGTTTTGGGCCAAATTGGAGTGGTGTTGTGCTGCAACACACACGAGGCCTTTTCGGTCCCTCGGTTAACCGATGGAGTATCAAACGAAGTCCAAATGATACGAAACTTGACAGGCGGTCTACCGGTAGTAAACCAAGGCCGCATAACAAGTCTCGGTCCAATCCGGAAATGTTTAAACCCCACACACAAAAGAAAGCTAGAAATGACCACCGGAGGAGAACGAAGCGCCGGAATGCAAAACGGACAACGGGCAAAATGCTCGAATGCATGAGACGAACACGTATGCAAATGCAATGCACATGATGACATGATATGAGATGCATGACAAAGACAACAACACACGGATACAAAGACCCGAACCCGAGGAAATAAATATAACTTAACGCCGGAAACGGCAAGAGTTGGAGTACAAATAGGGAAAGTTATATCCGGGGCGTTACAACACTCCACCACTACGAAAGGATCTCGTCCCGAGATCTAGGACTGAAAGAATGCCGGGTACTCAGAACGGAGGTGATCCTCGCGTTCCCAGGTATCTTCACGGTCGGAATGGTGTGACCACTTGACTTTGAGGAATTTGATTGACTTGTTGCGAGTTTTGCATTCAGTCTCTTCAAGAATAGCAACTGGGTGCTCACGATAAGAGAGATCTTCTTGGAGCTCAATGTCCTCGAAGTTGACTGTGCGGTCAGGAGTCTTGAAGCACTTTTGAAGCTGAGAGACATGGAACACATCATGAACATTTGCAAAGTTTGAAGGAAGCTCGAGTTGATAGGCGAGGTCGCCTCTCTTACTGAAAATCTAGAAAGGTCCCACGTATCTAGGGGCAAGCTTCCCTTTGATACCGAAGCGACGAGTACCTTTCATAGGAGAGACGCGGAGGTAAACATGATCTCCGATCTCGAAGGCCAAATCATGGTGCTTACTATCATAGTAGCTCTTCTGGCAGGATTGGGCTGCTTTGAGGTTATCACGAATGACTTTGCACATTTCTTCTACTTCTGTGATTAAGTCATTACCCAGCAGCTGACGTTCACCGGTTTCAGACCAGTTGAGAGGGGTACGGCACTTCCTGCCATACAGAATTTCAAATGGGGCCTTGCCCGAACTTGCTTGAAAACTATTGTTGTAGGAGAATTCAGCATAAGGAAGACAATCCTCCCACTTCATGCCGAAGGAGATCACACAAGCCCTGAGCATATCTTCAAGAATCTAGTTGACACGCTCGACTTGACCGCTTGTTTGAGGATGGAAAGCAGTGCTGAAGCGGATGTTAGTGCCCATGGCCTTCTGAAAAGAATCCCAAAACTTCGAGGTAAAGATGCTGCCATGGTCTGAAGATATCACTTGAGGAATACCGTGTAGAGAGACAATTCGGGAGGTATAGAGTTCTGCCAATTGAGCTGCAGTGATCGACTCTTTGATAGGCAGAAAGTGAGCCACTTTGGTGAGTTTGTCGATGACAACGAATATAGCATCATTGCCACGCTTGGACTTTGGAAACCCAGTCACGAAGTCCATCTCAATGTGGTCAAACTTCCATTCTGGAATGGCAAGAGGTTGGAGGAGACCCGTTGGCCTTTGGTGTTCTGCCTTCACTCTTCTACAGACATCACATTCATTCACGAATTGAGCGATCTCACGCTTCATTCGAGTCGACCAATAAGCTTGCTTAAGGTCCTGATACATCTTCGTACTTCCAGGGTGGATGGGGAGGAGAGAATTGTGAGCCTCGTTCATGATCACTTTACGAAGTTCACCTTTGGGTACAACAATTCGATCCTCGAAGAAGAGAGTGTCCTTGTCATCAAGGCGGTAGCACTTGTACTTGGACTGACTCTTGGCAATCCCAATCTTCACCTTTTTCACCATAGCATCAAGAAGCTGGGCTTGGCGAATCTGGTCTTCTAAGGTAGGAGAGACTTGAAGGTTGGCGAGGAAACCTTGAGGAACAACTTGCAGATTAAGTTTGCGGAAAGCTTCACAAAGCTCGGGTTGATAAGGCTTAAGAATCATACTGTTGCAATACGCTTTCCTGCTCAAAGCGTCAGCAATCACACTGGCCTTGCCTGGAGTATACTCGATACTCGGATTATACTCTTGAATCATTTCGACCCATCGAGTTTTCCTGAGGTTGATATTAGGCTGAGTGAAGATGTACTTGAAACTCTTGTGATCAGTGAAAATATCCACTTTTCTTCCCAATAGAAGATGTCTCCAAGTCAAAAGAGCATGCACAACTGCCGCCAACTCGAGATCATGAGTGGGGTAGTTCTTCTCATTAGGCTTCAACCGGCGAGAGGTATAAGTAACAACTTTCTTCTCTTGCATCAATACTGCGCCAAGACCTTGGAGAGAGGAATCACAAAAGACCTCGTACGGCTTGGATTCATCAGGCGGAGTCAGAACTGGAGCGGTGATCAATTTCTCTTTCAAAGTGTTGAAAGCAATATCACACTCCGGAGACCAAACGTACTTGACATGCTTCTGAAGAAGATTAGAGAGAGGCTTCGCGATCTTGGAAAAGTTTTCAACGAATCTTCGGCAATAGCTTGCGAGACCGAGAAAACTGCGGAGTTGCTTCACGTTCTGAGGAGGTTCCCAATTCACAATTGCAGACACCTTCTCAGGATTCACAGTAATGCCCTTGGCAGAGATGATATGACCAAGATAAAGAACCTCATCAAGCCAAAATTCACACTTGGAGAACTTGGCGTAGAACTGATGTTCTCTGAGCTTATCAAGAACCAAACGCAAGTGCTTGGCATGATCTTCCTTGTTCTTCGAGAAAACCAGAATGTCGTCGAGATAGACCAAAACAAAGTCATTAGTGTAGGCGTTGAAGATGAAGTTCATCATGCGAGAGAACGTCGGAGGAGCGTTGGCGAGGCCAAAAGACATGACAGTGTATTCATATGAACCAAAGCTTGTTCTGAATGCTGTCTTGGGAATATCTTCTTCACGAATGCGAATTTGGTGATAACCCATACGGAGATCAAGCTTGGAGAATACTTGAGCACCTTTGAGTTGTTCGAACAGCTCATTGATGTTGGGAAGTGGGTATTTGTTCTTGATGGTCTTCTTGTTCACTGGAAGGTAATCAACACAAAGTCGGTCCGTTCCATCCTTCTTCTTCACAAAAAGAACACCACAACCCCACAGAGAAGAACTAGGCCGGATAAGACCCATTCTTTCTTGCTCATCGAGTTGCTTCTTCAGCTCCTTCAACTCTTCAGGTCCGAGCTTGTAAGGACGTTTGCACACAGGTTCCGTGCCGGGCTCAAGATCAATAAAGAATTCAACTGGCCGATGGGGAGGCATTCCTGGGAGCTGTTCTGGAAAGACGTCTTGATATTCGCAAATGACTGGAATTTGAGAGATACATCCAATTCACCCTTCTCATTGAGAGAAAACAGACGGATAGTATCATCACGAGCGGCAAAGACAATTACATCCTCAGACGAATGAGTCAATCGAATCTACCTGGCTGCACAATCAAGATGTGCCTTGTGCTTAGAAAGCCAATCCATTCCGAGAATAAGATCAATATCCGAGTTACCAAGAACCACCGGAGAAGAGAGAAACTTGTAATCACCCAATGTGATAGAGATATTGGGAGCAACCAAACTAGAAGTCAAAAGCTTGCTGGGAGAAACAACTTGCATGACTTTGGGCATAATCTCGGTATCAACATTGTGCTTCGATGCAAAAGGGCATGACAAAAAGGAATGCGATGCACCAGTGTCAAAAAGAACTTTTGCAGGAACATCGTTAACAAGAAGGTTACCCATTATCACATCCGACGAGTCCTCTGCCTGAGCTGCATTCATCAAATTGACCTTGGCATGCTTGGGGTTATGCTTGACCACAGCTGTACTTGCCGATCTGACAGGAGGAGGAGGAGGAAGACGCCTCTGGTTGAAACACTTGTTGGCATAGTGACCCTTCTGTCGGCACTTGTTGCACGTGACCTCTGAAACCGGACGGTGATGCGGAGCACTCGATCTTGGAGCTTGAGACGAATTCTTGTTCTGAAAGCCAGGGTTGGGTGGGTGGGACTGCCACCTTTGCTCTTCTGCTGATACGGCTGACAGAACAGAGGAGGAGGAAGCCAAAACTTCTGCTGCTTGGCCACTTGAGTAGAGGAAGAAGGAGTAACATCTCTGACTTGCTTCTTGGAAGCATCACACCTCAACAGAGCAGCCTCTTGCTTCAGTGCCATGTTGTAGAACTCATCGTATCTCAAGGGCTCAAAGAGGACAAGAGCGAGCTGAATTTCTTCTCTGAGACCGCCCCTGAACTGATATATCATGCTCTTCTCATTAGGGACGTCCTGCTTGGCAAAGCGGGTGAGCTTCTGGAACAACTTGTTGTAGTCATAGACAGACAAAGAGCCTTGCTTCAGATTGCGGAATTCCTCACGCTTGCTTTCAACCATGCTCTGCGGAATATGATGAGCTCAGAAATCTCGACGGAAATCATCCCAAGTGATAACACGTCCACCTCTAGAATCCTTGTACTGCTGGAACCATTCTGCAGCTTGATCTTTGAGTTGAAAGGAAGCGAACTTCACAAAGTCCTCAGGCCTGACGTTACTACACTCGAAATGCTTGCACAGATCCACAAGCCAATCGTCAGCATCGGTTGCCTCAACACAATTGTTGAAAGTCTTTGGCCCGTTAGCAAGGAACTGGTTGAGTGTAGCAAAGTGACTCTGATTGCTGCCTTGATTCCCTTGACTGCCTTGATTGCGCTCTTGGAGAATTTGCATGATCAGCTGTGTGTTTGCATTGGTTGCGGCCATCACAGCTTGCCATGCCTTCGGAGGAGGTGGAGGTGGTGGCGGATCAGGATTCGGAGTCGTGCGCGTTGGAGGAGCCATCCTGAAGAGGGTGACCATCATTAGCACATTGATAGATAAAATATTGAAGCTGAATCCAACGGAATGAAAATTGCAACATATAGTCTTCACATCCAAACAAAATGAACGAATGCATTCCTCTTGAAATGGTCACATATCCATAAATTGAGAAGCCACATAGAATTAAGGTAGAGAAATAAATCAACAAGGTACGGATCAAGAACGAATAATCGGTAAGAAATCCCAATCTCAAACCAATATTCGTGGAAGAAGAACTAGAGCTACTAGAATTCCCACCTATGAAACTTCCGAACCTTTCCGGTTATGCAATCAGGTGTTGGGGATACAGGGGAAGCATAATATCTCACCCAAACTAGCAAATCCTACATCCAGCTGTATCCATCCTTCAACACATAACCAAGAAACCTTTGGAAACCATCTACCTCAACCTTCGAAAAGCATCCGTTATACAAGTTATGGCGATACTCCCGAACTCCCGCCCCAGTACTGGGTGGCGTCGAGGTTATCTCACCAAGGAACTGCATAAAAGAGATTTTTGATGTCGCGTACTAGACTCAGGTATTCCAGAACTGCAATGATAAAATTATGATGACAACACCTCAGAGCTCAACTCCCCGGGACACTTCCACTAAACCCCTGACAGGAGGCACCAAGACAATGTTCTCATCATAAAACCATCGGAACGATTCCAAGATACCCGCGTGATCCTAAATGTTTTTTTGTGAAATTTGAGAAGAGAAGAGTCAAAACTCTACGTCGGGATGCCTTACCAGAGCGATGAGGAGACTGGGAAGTAAAAGAATTCCTAATCTCTCCGATATATAATTCCTAAAAGACTCAAAACATTTTTTTCTAGACAAAACTCGGCCGCTAAAAACGATCAAGCAATGGGGCTCCTAAGGTCGGGGAAGGCTCTGATTACCAACTTGTAACACCCTCGATGCGACTATAGCTCCCACATGTCGAGGCACGACTTAGAGACATAATCGCATTGAAGGCGTATGTCGCAAGTTAGGCAATCTTCACAACATCCCATGTAATATCATAATAAAAAGGGAGATAAGATAGTTGGCTTACACTCGCCACGTCAATCAAGTACTTAAATAACATTACATCATCCAAACACTCATGGCCCGACTATGGCGCCAAAATAAAAGAGAACCCAAAATGCGACAATGGTCCCATTCACCCCCAACTGGGCACCACTACTGATCATCGGGAAAAGAAACATAGTATTGTTGAGAGTCTTCGTCGAACTCCCACTTGAGCTCATACGTGTCTCCTGGAGCGGAATCATCAGGCCCTGCATCTGGTGTAATAGTAATCTGTGAGCCACAGGGACTCAGCAATCTCGCACCCTCGCGATCAAGACTATTTAAGCTTATAGGTGTGGCAAGGTAAAATATGGGTGGAGCTGCAGCAAGCGACTAGCAAGTATGGTGGCTAACTTATTCGCAAAAGAGAGCGAGAAGAGGAGGCAAAGCGCGAGCGAGAAGCTATAGAACAACCTGCGCAAACATTACTCCAACACCATGTCCACTTCCCGGACTCCGCCGAGAAGAGGCCATCACGGTAACACACTCAGTTGATTCATTTTAATTAATTAAGGTTCAAGTTGTCTACAACCGGACATTAACAAATTCCCATCTGCCAATAACCGCGGGCACGGCTTTCAAAAGTTCAATCCCTGCAGGGGAGTCCCAACTTAGCCCATGACAAGCTCTCACGGTCAACGAAGGAATAGACCTCCTCCCAAGATGCTCCGATTAGACTCGGTATCTCGGTAATTCAAGACACTTCGACAGGTTAAAACAAAACCAGCAAAACCGCCCGAATGTGCCGACAAATCCCAATAGGAGCTGCACATATCTCTTTCTCCGGGCACACTCAGATGAGACATCCTACGAGTAAAACCAACCCTCAAGTTGCCCCGAGGTGGCCCCGCAGTCCACTCGGTCGGACCAACACTCAGAGGAGCACTGGCCTGGGGGGGGTTTAAAATAAGATGACCCGCGGGCTCCGGAAACCCGAGGGAAAAAGAGGCTAGGTGGCAAATGGTAAGACCAAGGTTGGGCATTGCTGGAAAAGCTTTAATCAAGGCGAAATATCAAGGGGTTCCCATTATAACCCAACCGCGTAAGGAACGCAAAATCCGGGAACATAACACCGATATGACGGAAACTAGGGCGGCAAGAGTGGAACAAAACACTAGGCGAGAGGCCGAGTCTTCCACCCTTTACCAAGTATATAAATGCATTAAGATAACAAGGCAATATAATGATATCCCAACAAGTAAATAAAAGATGTTCCAAAAAGGAACGGCCTCCAATCTTCACCTGCAACTAGCAACACTATAAGAGGGGCTGAGCAAAGCAGTAACATAGCCAATCAACGGTTTGCTAGGACAATGGTGGGTTAGAGGTTTGACATGGCAATTTGGGAGGCTTGCAAGCAAGTGGTAGGCATCATAGCAATGGCATAGCAAAAGAGCGAGCAAACTATCATAGCAAAGATAGTAGTGATTTCGAGGGTATGATCATCTTGCCTGCACAGTTGTCAGAGTCGACTGGATCCTCAAAAGGAAACTCAATAGGCTCCTCGTTAGCGAACTCGTCTCCCAGCTCTACCCAAACAAGACAAACAAGCAACAAGGATACAATCAACCATGTGCAAGAATCAAGTGATACGATGCAAGGATGATATGCTATGCGGGATGCGATGCGGGATGCAAAATCAAGATATGACAGGAAATGCATGAACCTGGCCTCAACTTGGAATTCCAAGGGTGCCACTGGAAAGATGAGATGAAATCGCTTGAAAACGATATAAAGAACGCCGGAATCGGAGTTACGGTTTGGAAATGGCAAGCGTTTCAAAAATGACACCGGTCTGCGATTTACAGCAAGTAGGCATCTAAATGCAATGAGATGAACATGCTACAGCACCCAAACATGACAACAAAATGCATGGCAGGGATGCACACAAGATTCTTAACAAAAGTCTAGCACTGAGCCACGCCCAATTCATCCATTAACAGGTTCAAACAAGCATGGCAAAAACGCAAATGCCAAACTGATTTCAGACTTAGTGTAATTAACACTTGTCTGAACTTTCAGATCACGAAGCCCTCTTCGGAGCAGCAAAACAACATGATATATGACCTGATTAAGACAAGTAATAACATGGCATGGAGCTACTCAACAAGCTTAACAAAAGACCCAAAGTGACCTGGGGCCAAAAGGGTTCACAAAATATACTGACGGGCACACGAACATAGCTAAAACACAATCAGTTTTTAGACTTAGTGAAAACTGAGACATGCTGAAATATAACTCATGAAGGCGTGTAAACGAACTCGATGCACTCACTACGGTGCAAGTCATGGCAAGGCAAGCATACATCCATTAAGAAGGCACAAAATGCTAGCTAGACATGGCAAGAACAATGGCATAGCATGCACGGATCAACTACAATAGCATCGGCAAAATCGCAAACAAGTTGACGATCTGCCCAGATTGACCATGAAGCAAAAGTAGAGCTCGATTGACTCAAGCTAGGGTGCTCCATAAATGCAAACAAATACATGGATGGATAGAGCACTACGAGGTTAACAAAACTCCCTTACTGATCATCCTCAAAAGAGGCATGGATAACTAGGAAACAACTAGAACATATGGCATCACGAACTAAACAATCCCAGACTTAGTGAAAACTACTAAGTCCCTGAAAACAGATTTACCGGGTGCCTCACTTTGCAAGCTTGCACAAGTCACCACACACATCCTAAAAATACATGGGTTGCACCTCTGGATATATGACAAAACCCTTAACAAAACATATGTAGAACTCACGGGCATAGCATGCACACAACAATCATGGCAAAAATGACAAAAGTCTAAGATGAACTAGCAGATCTGACAATTAACTCACTAAGCCCTCTTCTAACAGCATTTTGGGCATCAAGATGAACTCAAATGAAAATGATGCAATGGACTGAAATGATGTACTCATCGAGACGAACATTTTGATATGCTATATACCCAAATCGGAGCTAGGGATGCAAAGTTACGGCAGGTCAAAGTAGGCAAGAAAATTAGGGTTTCTGAGGAAAAAGTCAACCGTCGGGATCCCAGATCCAGATCTGGCGCGGATGTCGAGGTTCGCCGGAAAACACTGTTCACGCCGGAGTGAAGAACTCGCCGGAGATCGTGGTCGCGGTGGCCGAAGCTCGGGGAGGCGGCGAGGAGCGCGGGGAACGAGGCGGCGGCGGCGGTGGGCGACCGGTGCGGC
>NC_057797.1:273669395-273772166 GCF_018294505.1 Triticum aestivum | reverse complement strand
CGACTTCTCTGGCCCGTGCGGGGTCGCGGGCAGGACGGCCTCGGGCTCCCCGGGCCGCGCGGCGGCGGGCGGCGGGATGCGCCACGTGGCGGGCGGCGTAGGCGGCGGCGATTTCGTCCACTAGGAGGCAGACATGTCCGGCGGCGGAGAGATGAATTTTTAGGGTTTCGGGGAGAGGGGAGATCCGAAAACGAAGGGGTCTTTAAATAGGCATAGAGGGAGCTAGGAGAGTCCAAATGAGGTGCGGTTTTCGGCCACGCGATCATGATCGAACGCTCTAGGACATGGAGCAGAGTTTGGTGGGTTTTGGGCCAAATTGGAGGGGTGTTGGGCTGCAACACATACGAGGCCTTTTCGGTCCCTCGGTTAACCGATGGAGTATCAAACGAAGTCCAAATGATACGAAACTTGACAGGTGGTCTACCGGTAGTAAACCAAGGCCGCATGACAAGTCTCGATCCAATCCGGAAATGTTTAAACCCCACACACAAAAGAAAGCTAGAAATGACCACCGGAGGAGAACGAAGCGTCGGAATGCAAAATGGACAACGGGGAAAATGCTCGAATGCATGAGACGAACATGTATGCAAATGCAATGCACATGATGACATGATATGAGATGCATGACAAAGACAACAACACACGGAGACAAAGACCCGAACCCGAGGAAATAAATATAACTTAATGCCGGAAACGGCAAGAGTTGGAGTACAAATAGGGAAAGTTATATCCGGGGCGTTACAGGTGTGTTTGCCGAGATCTGATGAATTGTGGGTTTATCAACAAGATTATCTATGAATATTATTCGGTTCTTCTCTGAATTCTTATATGCATGATCTGATATATTTGCAAGTCTCTTCAAATTATCGGTTTAGTTTGGCCTACTAGATTGATCTTTATTGCAATGGGAGAAGTGCTTAGCTTTGGGTTCAATCTTGCGGTGTCCTTTCCCAGTGATAGTAAGGGCAGCAAGGCACGTATTGTATTGTTGCCATCAAGGATAAAAAGATGGGGTTTATATCTTATTGCTTGAGTTTATCCCGCTACATCATGTCATCTTGCTTAATGTGTTACTCTGTTCTTATGAACTTAATACTCTAGATGCATGTTGGATAGCGGTCGATGTCTGCAGTAGTAGTAGTAGATGCAGAATTGTTTTTATCTACTTGAAACGGACATGATGCCTATCACTACTGCAGGATGCTACTAATGCGACACTATGATCAGAGACCCTTTGAGAAACTATGTGCAATGCAATAATCGCAAACGTCGGTGTATGAAAACCGTGAAAAAAGGTGCAAATTTTTTGCGATGGAGGATGCATCAAACACGGTTCAAATTTTAGTACCGTGTGCGATGAAGGGAATACGATTCAGTTTAATTAACTGTTTGCGATGAGAAGGAACAAAAGAAACGGGCAGCCAGATGAAGGCGTGTGCGATACACAGCATACGGTTCACTCGGATGAACTGTTTGTGATTAGGTAAAACAAAAGAAACGGGCAGCCAGATGAAGGTGTGTGCGATATACAGCATATGGTGCAGTCGGATGAACTATTTGTGATTAGGCAACAGAAAATAAACGGTCAGCCGGATCAAGGTGTGTGCGATATACGGCATGTGGTTCACACGGATGAACTTGTTTGCGTTGACACAAGAGAACAAAAACGGTTCGACTTAACAAGACATGTGTGTTGTGCGATGGGATTGCATACAGGACAACAACATACACACACACACACACACACACACACACTTATAAGGACATGCTTGCATAACCAAATTAAACATCCACTTACATAGGTGGCTACTACAACCATGGCATTGGCACACACCAAAGTAAACTATTACATGCATAATTACATAGGTGGCTACTACACACATGACATTTCCACACACCAACAATTAAGTAAACTATATATTACATGCATGATTAACTAGCATAAACGATCATCTGATCATCATCTACTTCTTGTGATGCTTGCTCTGATTGTGGCTCGATCCGGGCACGTAGATTTTGTTAACGAGGCACTTCCTCATGTCAACGATCTGCCTGCGCATCTCGTAGCATGTTTACACGCTCTTGGCCGTGAACCTGAGGTGAGGTTCATCCAGTTGCTGCATCCAGGCCCCGTGCTAGTACACGAGACTTGTTCTCTAGGCATCCTGCTTCATCTTTTCGTAGTAGGGGTCGATGATGGACGAGGCGAGTTCGAGTAGGGAGTCCTTCTTCGTCCTGCCCCAGACCCTGTTGTGGTCACGGATTTCGACAAGTTTCTTGCAAGCCAAGCCCGTAACACGAAGCGCATTTACATCGTTGGTGGTTTGCACCGTGGCGAACTTATAGTCGGAGCTGTTGACAAACCTGTTGAAACGGTCACAAGGCTCTGTGGCCATGCAGTAGTGGTAGATAAGGACATGATGGCCCATGCACAATTGGGCAACGACAACCTTCTGATATGTGACGGGACGACTGGTGGTGTACTGGAGGTCGATGTCGACCACCTTGTACTTGTCTTGAGCAAGCAACTGCTCAACGCTGTTGACGTGTTCGTCCACCACGGCCCGGTCGATGGTGTACACCATTGAGAGATCCTTCTCCCTCATGTGGGTCTCCACCCTATGCTCGTCGAACCCCATTTGAGCACCGCTGTACATCCCCTCTCCATGTGTCATCGTGGGTGTGCTTGTTGTGTTGTGGGCGCGATCGAAAGGTTGAAGAGACTAAGGTTATAATGGTCGCAGGAATTAAAGGGGAAGCCGGATGGCCAAGAATATCGGCAGGCCCTGATGGCAGTTCTAATTTGCAGCGCGTAACTCCATCGTGCCGCACGTAAGTGCATCGCGTGGCAACGCGCGCGGCGCAACCGCGTGCATATGGAGCCCCCGACGTGATCGTGCGCACGCCCAACTGCTGGAAGAGCGCGCGCGGAGGGACGCGAGTAGAGCGCTTCATGATCGCCTCAACGATGATCAACCATCTCTATCTCTACTCTTATAAAAGACCGAGTTGGTGATGATGGTGTGCCCACCATCGTGTAATATAGACCGTCTGACCTATATCTGACGGTTAGAAAGCAAACCATGACAATTTTGCAAAAAGATACCCGCACCTCTCTACACACTTGTAGATAAGGACTTCTCGCGTTCATCCTTTTCTCTCACAAGATAAACTACTCATACAAATGTATCTTGATGTTCCGTGCAACACATGTGCATATATCAGTTGAACGCGCAAGGAAAAGGTGTCCACAAGCTGAGTGTGTCGACAGATGTGAGTAGAGCGCGCCAACGGACGCGACAGAGCATGCCACGGCGCCTAACGGCGAGCACAGCTTGCCGAGGGACGCGAGCAGAGGACAACACAGTGATACGTGGCAAATAAGACGAACTATGCGAGCGGTGTCGGAGATATCAAGCATGAATCAGATTAGAGTTGTGTGTCCGATACGTGGCATATAGTTGATCCATCCGAGCTGTTTGTGATGGAATAAGCCGTGTGTGTTGCGGGCAAATGCTTGCTGGAATATAACCTTAAATTTAACCAAAATAGTGTTAATGCATGTTAAAAAAAATTGTTTAGCTAGAAACTATGTTCAAATAGGACTCCAATGATATAGTCTTTGGCGACATGCATTCGTATTTATTAGTTAAATCCTACTTATAAACCAGGACGGGGTATAGTAGGTAATTAAATCGCAAACGTTTTTGTTATTAAACGTGTCCTCTCGCACGTCTTGTCATCCCGCTACCGCAGATGGCTTACATCGCAAACTTGCGCAGCGCGCGGGGGCATTCTTTTGGCCAAATGGTGGCGCCAATGAATCGTCGGTGATCCAAGTTCCTGCACAACCTTGCAGGTTCCCGCGCAAGCTTCCCTCCTGACTCGGTGAAATCCCCCAAAATCGCAATGCTTAGCGGCCTTCTATAAAAACCCACATGACCGGCTAGTCCTGCGCCGCACTTTCCCCTCCCTCCTTGTAGCTTATCTCATCTGCTTCTCCCACAATCGCCAATGGCACAGGTCCATCATCATCGCTCAGCCACTCCGCCGTCATCAGAGGACAGCTCCAGCTGGGAGGCTACACCACGGCGGCGGCGTAGTCCCCGACATAGTGTAGTGCGCGTGGCGTCCCTGTTGGGTGTGCACGGAACACCCACCACATGCTCCGCCGCCGCTGCCCGTCGGCTTCTGTTGCCGGCCACCGTTGCCACCACACCACCGTCGAAAGCCAGGGCCATCTCCCGCTCCGCCGCCGCAGCCCGAAGGCCGGAGGTGGCAGTCATGGCCGCCACCCCACTGCCAGCCACTGTTGCCATCACCCACTCCGCCACCGCGGCCTGAAGGTGGGAGGTGGTGGTCGTGGCCGCCAGCCTACCGTCGACCGCCGGGATTATCACCCGCTCAGCCGCCGCGGCCCGAAGGCGGGAGGTGAAGGCCCACACGTGCATTAGCGACCTTGCGCGCTACATCGAGTTTCTGCGGGAGATGGAGGAGCGCCTCGTCGAGCATGCAAAGAGCCTTACCGCAGCCGTGGCCGCAGCACACACCGATGTAGAGGCAAGTAATCAGGAGATATACAAGCAATCCGGCCGCTTCGAGAGGCATCGCCTGGAGCAGCAATGAGCGTTCGAGCTGGCGACCGTCGCTGAACGTGCAGCACCGGCAGGCACCATATTGCATTTATCTAGCTTGTCGGTAGGCTTTTCCTCCTCCTTTGCCTCTTATTGAGGGAGTGAGCTTGCTCGGCAGAGGAGAGGCTGCCAGAAGTAGAACAAAGCCCCTCCGTGGTAGTAGTAGTATTTAGGGGCTATTTTGTTCAGTTTAGCCGACTATAGATATGTGGTCGAACTGTACAACGTACTTAAAATTAGCTAGTATATATAGTTGAACTAGCTATTTCAGTACGTGGTTGGCAACAATTGGGGAGAAGTTTGGTCAGTTCAGCTGTCGAGTTGAACTATTTGTATAAATTACGAACGACTACTTAATCTATGAGTGAAATCTATGCTTAATTACTGAATTTTAGTTGCAAAAATTAGATAGTGCTAATGATTTCTAGCTGCATATTTGACAAATCACAGTGTTACAAGGATTGACAAATGGCAACTTTACTAGGTCAACACATGTAAATGTTTCTAGTTTGACAAATGGCAACATACCCAATAATTCTTTGTACGTGGTTGCACACGGGTCATCCAAAACAACCGTTTGCGTTGAAGGGATGCACAAATCCTGCGCTGCTCTCACTTTGCATATGGGTGTTCTATCTAAAATGTTTGTGATCAAGAGCTGCACAAATCCTGCTCGACACATTTTCCCTTGGCTTCTTGGGGAAGCTTTCGGTTTGCATAAGGGTGTTCTAACTAAAACGTTTGCGATGAGTGTTTTATATTTAAAAACCGTATTAAACTGGGGAAACCGAATTAAACTTGGCGAAGCTGACAATTTTTTTACCACGGCATGTTGATACCTCTCCATGATAGCATGCCAAGTCTCATAAATTTTAGACGAGTTTTGGATTTACAAGAATTTAAAGACCAGGTATCTCAATGTTTGCGGCCGAGTGACGGTGGCAGGGTATTTGCAATTTATTCCCATTTCTTGCATGGGACTTAAGCATGCACCCAAGGACACATATTTGATTTTTCAACCTGTTTATATGCACTAGAGAATGTGCATGTAGTTCAAATTTGAATTATGCACATAAAATGCCTGGAAAACCTAGTTAATGTATAAAAATGTCCAAACGAACCCCGAAAAATTCCAAAATTGAACACAACGCTCTTGTTGTTTTATGTTGACACTCGAAATTTTTTGAAAGCAATAAGAGGCAATAGATACCGTTTCGTCCCCAAAGGTGGCACGTTCCCTACCAAAACCATCACGCTTGTTGTGAGAAGCTTATACCCAAACCTGCCCCAAATGGGGCAAAAAATTTACCACAACATGTTGATGCCGCTCCATGATAGCATGCCAAGTTTCATGGATTTCAGAGGAGTTTTGGATTCGCTAGAATTTAAAAACCAGGTATCTCAATGTTTGTGGTCGAGTGACGGTGGCAGGGTGGTTGAAATTCATTCCCATTTCTTGCATGGGGCCTAAGCATGCAACCAAGGACACATATTTGATTTTTCAACTAGTTTATACGCACTAAAGA
Organism: Triticum aestivum; assembly: GCF_018294505.1. NCBI lineage: Eukaryota > Viridiplantae > Streptophyta > Magnoliopsida > Poales > Poaceae > Triticum > Triticum aestivum. Next base: position 273,766,006 of record NC_057797.1, on the reverse strand, counting down.
ATGTGCATGTAGTTCAAATTTGAATTATGCACATAAAATGCCTGGAAAACCAAGTTAATGTATAAAAATGTCCAAACGAACCTCGAAAAACTCCAAAATTGAACACAAAACTCTTGTTGTTCTATGTTGACTCTCGAAAATTTTTGAAAGCAATAAGAGGCAACGGATATCGTTACATCCCCGAAGGTGGCACATTCCATACTGAAACCATCACGCTTGTTGTGAGAAGCTCTGGTTTGTGAGAATCTTATACCCAAACCTTCCCCAAATGGGACATAATTTTTACCACGGCATGTTGATGCCGCTCCATGATAGCATGCCAAGATTCATGAATTTCAGACAAGTTTTGGATTTACTAGAATTTAGAAACCATGTTTATCAATGTTTGCGGCCGAGTGACAGTGGCAGGCTATTTGAAATTCATTTCCTTTTCTTGCATGGGACCTAAGCATGCACCCAAGGACACATTTTTTGATTTTTCAATCAGTTTATATGCACTGGAGAATGTGCATGTAGTTCAAATTTGAATTATGCACATAATATGCCTGGAAAACCCAGTTAATGTATAAAAATGTCCAAACGAACCCTGAAAAATTCCAAAATTGAACACAACACTATTGTTGTTCTATGTTGACACTCGAATTTTTTCGAAAGCAATAAGAGGCAATGGATATCGTTTCATCCACAAAGGTGGCAAGTTCCGTACCAAAACCATCACGCTTGTTGTGAGAAGCGCTGGTTTGTGAGAAGCTTATACCCAAACCTGCCCCAAATGGGATAAATTTTTTACCACGACATGTTGATGCCACTCCATGATAGCATGACAAGTTTCATGAATTTCCGATGAGTGTCGGTGTACAAAACTAGGGGCACATTTTTGTACCCCTTTACCTATGCACGGGCAGTCAGAGCCACGCCCGTGAGCACACCGAGCAGAGCAAGGGAGGTAAGACAAGGTAAGATCGAAGCCCAAGAGGAAGCAAAGCAATGACAAGGACCAAGGCCACAAAGATCAGATGGGCGAAGCACATTTCCCCGGCAAGGACCCTTGCCGGGGGGGGCCTCAGCGGCCCCGGCAAGACCCTTGCCGGGGCAGCTCGCCCACGCCAGCCAAGCGAGCCACCTTCAAGCCCACCAACACTCGACAAAAGCATTGGACAGGGCTCGGGAGGCACCTCTGTGGTGGCATGCAGATCTTCGTGAAGACAAAGAATAGTCAACGTCAAATGAGGATAGGAAGGCAGCCATCCTCACCGAAGAAACGCACAAGACCCCCGGCAAGATCCTTGCCAAGGACGGCTGCATGCCACGACAAGACCCTTGCCGGGCCACCCGGCAAGGCCCTCGCCAAGCGCACCAGCAGGGCCACCGTCAGGCCCACACCAGCCAAGTCTCCGCCGCTGTTCGCATGCAGCTGCCGACCCAACCAGCTGGGCAGGCACCTACGTGGCGACATGCAGCCCTTCGTGGAGACTCCACCACCGTGCCACCTTAGCTGCCTGCCTACCTACATGGCACCACATGCATCGCTGGCCAGGGCGTGTGTCGAAGCATGGAGGAGCGGCGACGGATGGGACGGGCATCGCCCCCGTCCCCGATAAAGTGGAGGGACACCTAAGCCTCACATTTAATGCGCTTTGCCCTGTAATACCAGGATAACCTCGCAACATTGTTGCCTTTCCACCTCTTGTGTGCCACTGTGGCAAACCCTTTTTCTATAAAAGGAGGCCCAAGGCAACGAGGAGAGGGGGTCGGCTTTTTGGAGCTCGTTACACCCCGTAGCTAGTTCAAGAACACAGAATACATCCACCAAAGCAGAACTGGGGTTTTACACATCCTCGCGCCTGAACCTGGATAAAAGAATCGCATGCTCTCTGTTAGACCCGCTCTTCTCTCAACCCCGCGCCCCGCAACCGCAGTAGGGATTCTTGTGATCCCATAGGTGTTGTTTCCCACCGACATCTTTGGAGCGCCAGGTAGGGGGCGCGTTTGTGAGAATCTGTTCTGGTAGTTAGCCTAGCGGTCGTTCGTCGCCATGGCCCCTAAGAAGAAGACGGCCACGGCGATCGACTCGTTGGGGGCCAAACGACCAGTGCCGACGTGGACGAGCAGCGGAGCGGTCGCGGACGAGACTCGGGCCGCGGCCCGCGAACACCAGCACCAACCAGGCAGTCGGAGCCTGGCGAGCGGCATCATTCGTGCACCTGATGGTCGGCCCCACGCCGCCGGATCCAAAGACAGAGCTAGACCCCCTGCGGCGGAGCCGGGCCCTCCGGGGGTGTCGTTGTGCCAACTTCGGGCGGCGCGGCGACCTCCAGGACGCATACACCGGCGACCACCGCGCGTTCTTCCCATGGTGTGCGTGCCGAACAGCTTCACCACGTTGGTGACCCTGGGCACCGCCGTGGGAAGAGCCATGTGCGTCTTCAGCAAGGCGAAGGAGTTCAACACGCTCGCCGAAGCACTGGTGAAAATGGCACGCAGCCGTTGGGTCGTGACAGAGCTCCTTCTAACGTAGTTAGAAGTCGAAGCGTGCCACAATCCACTCAGCTATCACCGCCACCCACACCAGCGGAAGACTTGGCACGCGCGTAGCTGCTCCTCGACTTCCCTCCTGCTGCGGAGAAGCTCGATGAGTGGAGGGCCACCATCTGGAGCCTCGTCGCCGTCGCGAACAAAGACGAGTCACGACCGGCGGGGCCTCGAGTCGGCGCTTCGCCGAACCACCACATGCTGGCGCTGGGAGGACCGGCGGAGCTGCGTCCACGGTGCACTCTCCTTCTCCTCGCCAGCCGCCACGGGCGTCGGCCTGTCGCGGCGACACTGGTGATAACATCTCCATAGCCTCGTCCGATCCACGGACCCTCCGTGACCAACGCCAGGTCCTTCGGGAGCGAGCTCACGAAGATGCTCGAACCACCGTCAAGTGCCGGCGCGAAGCGCGCCACCAGTCGGACAAGCGGGCGGGACCCACTACGGACCACCCGGCACCGGGGGGCCTCGGCGTCCTACCTTATGAGGTGGGCTGCCTGGCTTTTACCCGTGAGCTGAGGCAGTTCTAGTGGCCGTCCCACCGCACGATCAAGCCCGACGTCGGCGAGAAGTACACCGGCAAGACCCATCCATCTGAGTTCCTCGGCATCTACACCATCGCGATGCAGGCTGCTGGGGCGCGCGACGACAAGGTGCTTGCCAACTACTTCCCGCTGGCGCTCAAGCCCAATGTGATGTCTTGGTTGATGCACTTGCTGGCGGACTCCATCTCTTCCTGGTCAGATCTGTGCCATGAGTTTGTTGGCGCCTTCACGGGAGGCCACCAAGCTCATGGCCAGGCCAGTGATCTGCATATCATTCCCCGGAAGGAAGGGGAGACCCTGCGCAAGTACATCAGTAGATTCAGCCAAGTGTAGTACAACATCCCTGACGTTCATTCCGCCGCTGTGATTAGCACGTTCCATCAGAACGTGCGTAATCGCAAGATGCGCGAGGAGTTGGCGATGACCAAGGTTAAAGATGTGGCCGAGCTCTACGTTCTGGCCGCCAGGTGCGCCCAGGCTGAAGAGGGAAGGAAGTACCCCGGCAAAAACGCCGGCGCGGAAACCGACTGTACTGAGGAGGACGTCGCCGCCCTGACAAAGAGGGGCCGGTGTCGCAACAATAAACGCAAAGGCAAGGCCGTGCTTGCCGTTGAGGGATCTGATGATACCGAAGTCGGCAAGAAGGTCAAGGCAGACACCCTCGGCAAGGAGATTGCCGGGTGCGCTGCCTGCCAGGCCTTGGCGGCTACTGACAAGCCAGGAAGCTTCAGCAGGCAATACTACAAGATCCACCGCACCAAGGGCCACGATCTCCAGAACTGCCGGCAAGTCGAGCTGCTTGCTGAGAAGAAAAAGGCTGAGTACGAAAGGCGGGACAAGGAGAAGGACCAGGATGGTGCTGAGGGACCCGACATGAAGCGCGGCGGCCGAGGAGGCCGCCCCGGCAGGGACAAACAGCAAGAAAGACCCGCCCGGGGCCATGACAAGAAACAAGAAGACGACGACCACGACGAGGACGACGAGTCTGGTGAGCAAGGGTTCCAGAAGGCTACGGAGGCCATGTGCGTCGATGGCGGCGCCTCTCCGCATACCTCTCACCGCCAGCTCAAGCAGTGGGCGCGAGAGGTCACAGCAACAGAGCCGTCGTTCGACACTCAGAAGCCACTAAAGTGGTCCAGCACGCCCCTCATCTTTGACGCCGAGGACTACCCTGATCGCACTACCGCGGTCGGGTGTTTGCCGTTGTTGGTTTGGCCAACAATACACAACATCAGGGTGAACAAGATGTTGGTTGACGGCGGGGCCGGCCTGAACCTGATCTCGCCTGTCATGATCAAAAGCTTGCAAATCCCTGGTGGAGACCTAGAGGAAACGGGCACGTTTCAGGGGGTCAATCCAGGGAGAAGACAACCAAAGGGAAAGGTCACGCTGCCCGTGACGTTTGGAGGGAAGTTGAACTTCCGGACGGAGAGGATCGTCTTCGACGTGGCCGAGATCCCCTTGCCCTACAACGGGATCCTCGGCCGCCCGGCACTCGCTAAGTTCATGGCGGCATCACACTATGCCTACAACATGCTAAATATGCTCGGGCCATTGACCATCATCTCCATCCCCTCTGACAAGAAGGACACACTGATCTGCGCCGAGCAACTCTACCGGGAAGCAGTTGTAGCAGCTGCCGTCAAGGCACCTGCTCCTGCCGCCGAAGACCCGGGAGGAAAAAGGGAGCCCGACAAGACCTCTCGCACCCACTCCGGCAAGCGCACCCCCTCGGGGTGTTGTGCTACCGCTGAGGACGTGCCAGAGAGCTCTACCGACAAGAACAAGAGATCCAGAGCCGAGCCACCGCAGACCAAGAAGGTGCCCGTCATGGAGGATGGAATGGGAGGGGCCTTCATCATAGGCTCCACCCTCAGTAGCAAATAGGAAGGCCAGCTCATCACCTTCCTGCGGGCGAATGTCGACGTGTTGGCATGGCAAGCGTCCGACATCCCTGGTGTTCCCAGGGAGGTGATTGAGCACCACCTAGTTGTCTGCCCCCATGCGCGGCACGTCAAGTAGAAGGTCCGAAACCAGGCTCTAGAGAGGCAGGAGTTCATCACAGAGGAGATCAGGAAGTTAGAAGCGGCAGGTTTGGTGAGAGGGGTGCTCCACCCGACGTGGTTGGCCAATCCGGTAGTGGTGCGCAAGGCGAATGAGAAGTGGAGGATGTGTATTGATTACACAAATATCAATAAGGCTTGTCCTAATGACCCCTTCCCATTGCCACGCATCGACCAGATTGTTGACTCCACGGCCGGGTGTGATCTGCTATCATTCCTCGATGCCTACTCAGGCTACCACCAAATCTTCATGACAAGAGAGGGTGAAGAGAAGACAACATTCATCACCCCATGTGGTACGTATTTCTTTTTACGGATACCTTTCTGGTTGAAGAGTGCTGGCCCAATGTTTGCAAGAGCGGTCCAAATTGGTTTTGAACCTCAGGTCCATAGAAATATGGAGGCCTACATGGATGACATAGTGGTCAAAACCAAAGACGGGCCGACTCTTGTCCAAGATCTAGAAGAGACATTTGCCAACCTACGCAAGATCAACCTCAAGTTGACCCCTAAGAAGTGCGTCTTTGGCATCCCATCCGGCAAGCTTCTCAGGTTCTTCGTGTCATAGCGCGGGATTGAGGCAAACCCAGACAAGATCAAGGCTATTCAGCAGATCAAGGTGCCCAAGCAGGTCAAGGATGTGCGTCGGCTCGCCGGCTACGTTGCCGCCATGAGCCGGTTCATCTCCAAGTCGCTGAGCGCGCCCTTCCCTTTTTCAAGATCTTGAAAAAGGCGGGCCCAATAGAGTGGACCCCAGAAGCCGAGGCCGCACTACAGGACCTGAAGAAATACCTTTCCTCCACGCCAATACTAGGAGAATGTGCATGTAGTTCAAATTTGAATTATGCGCATAAAATGCCTGGAAAACCAAGTTAATGTATAAAAATGTCCAAACGAACCCCGAAAAATTCCAAAAGTGAACACAACACTCTTGTTGTTCTATGTTGACACTCAGATTTTTTTTGAAAGCAATAAGAGGCAACAGATATCGTTTCGTCCCCAAAGGTGGCACGTTCCCTACTGAAACCATCACGCTTGTGGTCAGAAGCTCTGATTTGTGAGAAGCTTATACCCAAACCTGCCCCAAATGGGGCAAATTTTTTACCACAACATGTTGATGCTACTCCATGATAGCATGCCAAGTTTCATGAATTTCAGATGAGTTTTTGATTTACTGGAATTTAAAACCAGGTATCTCAATGTTTGTGGCCGAGTGACGGTGGCAGGGTGTTTGAAATTCATTTCCATTTCTTGCATGGGACCTACGCATGCACCCAAGGACACATATTTGATTTTTCAACTAGTTTATATGCACTGGAGAATGTGCATGTAGTTCAAGTTTGAACTATGCACATAAAATGCCTGGAAAACCCAGTTAATGTATAAAAATGTCCAAATGAACCCCGAAAAATTCCAAAATTGAACACAACACTCTTGTTGTTCTATGTTGACACTCGGAATTTTTTGAAAGCAATAAGAGGCAACAGATATTGTTTTGTCCCCAAAGGTAGCACGTTCCCAACGAAACCATCATGCTTGTTGTGAGAAGCGCTAGTTTGTGAGAAGCTTATACCCAAACCTGCCCCGAATGAGACAAAAAATTTACCACGGCATGTTGATGCCGCTCCATGATAGCATGCCTAGTTTCATGAATTTCAGACAAGTTTTGGATTTACTAGAATTTAAAAACCATGTATCTCCATATGTGCGGCGAACTAACGGTGGCAGGGTGCTTGAAATTCATTCCCATTTCTTGCATGGGACCTAAGCACGCAACCAAGGATACATATTTGATTTTTCAACAAGTTTATGTGCACTGGAGCATGTGCATGTAGTTCAAATTTGAATCATGCGCATAAAATGCCTAGAAAACCTAGTTAATGTATAAAAATATCCAAACAAACCTTGAATAATTCCATTTTTTTACGACGCACCAATAGTTGCATGTTCACTGCAAATAAAAGTTCTAGCAATTGAAACACCGTCCATGGCCGCTGTGACCCCATTATGTAATTCAAATAAAGACAAAAAACAAGTAGATCCCACACAGTTTATTATAACCAACCGTGTGAGATGCAGGACAAAATATCTTCGGACCATGTCTGAATAAGGGACCGTATCTGATGAAACTTTGCGCACCAGTTTTTTGGCTAAAGCGGTTCCAAGTCTTCGTCTTCCTCGGAAATATCTACCTCCATGCCTCCTCCCCTTACCAAAAGCCACATTTCCCCTTTTTCCGCCTTCTTTTCCAAGTTGAAACCTTCACTCCTTGCTTGCAGCGCCGCCACCTCCTTGCCAGCGACCCTCCTTCACGTTGCTCGGCCTCGCCTATCCAAGCAGGTAATCCACACCCGACCCCCATCCTCCTCCTCCTTCCACATGCCACATGCCCCGACCGCTGGCGCGAGCGCGACACCTTCTACCCAAATCACCGACCCCTCCACAAAATAAGCGCCAGCCTAAGCCATGGTGCACGCAGTATAGCCAGGACCTCAGGGAGCATTTGGCAGCAGAGAATCAAATCACGGACGCACGCGCGGATGAGGTCGCGATGGCTGCCATTCGTGCTGACCCCCAGATCTTGAAGGAGCACCTTGCCATTTGCTAGCTATGTCGGTTAAGCATGCTCGGTTTACCCATTGCGTGTGCTACTCCTGCCTTTCCTTCACAAATTCTAGTGAATTGTGCTATCTAATTTTACCATGCAATCTGTTGCTCTAGTGTATATGTTCTATATGTCGTGCAGTGTGGTGCTCACTTATTAACTGTTTTGTTAGTTAGTTGTTGTCTTTAGTTAACTGTTTGGTTCATTTCTGCAAATGTGATGCTTAATTCTTCAGGCTACAATTTTGTATTATCTTCCATGTGAGAAATAAATCGAATTTATTCTTAACAAAATACATGAGAAACAAATACAATTGCTATATTTCCAAGTTGTCCAGTATGCTTCGTTTGGTTATACATTGTGCAATGTGGTGCTCAGTTAACGTTTGGTCCATTTGTGTTGTGGTGTTTAGTTAATTGTTTGGTTCAATTCTGCAATGCGATGTTCAATAGTTGTGGGTGCATTCTATTATTGTATGCCATGTGAGGAATAAATTGAATTTGGCTGTAGTAAATACATGAGAAACAAATACAATTGCTACAATTGGTTGTAGTTAACTGTTTTGTTAACTATCTAATCTTCTATTAGGAGTATGTTATATTGTGCAATGTGGTGCTCAGTTAATGTTGGTTCATTTGTTGTGGTGTTTAGTTCACTGCTTGGTTAAATTCTGCAATGCGATGTCCAATTGTCGTGGGTAGAATTTTATATTATTGTGCATGTGAGGAATAAATCGAATTTGGCTGCACGTAATACATGAGAAACTTATACAAGTGCTATATTTCCTAGTTCTTAATCATGCTTGGTTTGGATAAATGGATTTCCCATGTGGCTTGAATTAATCTGATGAATCTGCAATGTGCTTATTTTTCATCAACATATTTTACTGATAGCATGCGAACCCTTACTTAACCTGATGACTAAATACCTTATATGTGTTGTAGGGAAACAATGGGAAGCGCTGACGTTTACAATCGAGGTTAGCACATGCATGGTCTATTATCTAATAGCACATTATTGTGAAATTGCAGGAACCATTCTAATATTTAGATTTTTAACAATTTGGTCTTGCACATGTAAGTCCTGTTGTCAGAGGTTTTGACCCACTGTTCGACCCTTTTTTCATATGTGGAAATGAGTTATCCATGAATATTAGTCAAGTCAAGAAACTTAGAAAGATTGTTAGGATAAAGAAATTAGCGACAAAAAACAACAAGATCTTTGTCTGCACAATGAAGAAGACATCAGTTGACTACAGGATGGTACTAACTATTATACCTTGCCTTTTTTATTCCTTTGCCCCATTTCCAGTATAGAGAGATATTTATGCACATCCTTGTTTTCAGGCCTTTCCAAAGTAGTTCACTGATGACTACCACTCAAACCACTTGTATGGCCAGGAGGCGAGGAAGGTATTCATACAACACTGACGGTTCAATATTGAAGTGTTCCTGAAGAGGATGAAGGATGAACGATCAATCATCCACAAGCACTGGCATAAAGTTACAAATATGTTCAACATCAATGAAGGCTCAATATTCGCCTTCTGCTTCAGCAGTTTTCCAGATGAGATACATCTGTCTATGTACCGTCTATGATGCGAATTTTGAAAGGTTATGGATGTTGCATGTGAAATTTGGTCCTAGTTTCGTTGTGTAATGGGGTAGTTGAGTGCTGAGGTATATGATGTTGTACTCTAATGTATTTCAATTATGAAAAAGAAATATATTGTGTGCCTAATATGAAATGTCAATTATATTAATAAATGGATTATGAATAATCAGATAATTAGCCTGCTAATGGTGAATTAGCCTGCTAATTGGGTTTTGCTATTGCAAACGAATGTTGAAAAAATACCGTGGGCGATGACCTCAGGCAACGCACACAATTTCTAGGAATAAACTGTGTTGGATCAATGAACAATCACACATGACTTTCTCTTGAAAACTGTTTGCGTTAGGCCACCTTGCGCAAACGTTTACCACATAAAAACTATGTGTGATGGAGAGCCTTTGCTACACAGTTTCTTCTACGGACCGTGTGTGATACATTCAATAACGCAAACGATTTAACAGAAAAAATGTTTGTGATGTACCTGTGAACGGAAACATTTTCCTTGGAGCGACTGTGTGGAATGTACACACGAACGGAAACGTTTGGCGGGGACTGACTATGTGGGATGTACTTGCGACCGGAAACAATTTCGACGTATAATTGTATTTTTTAGCTCTACTGCATGTATTTTCGTATTAGAGCGCTCGCCGGTCGCACATGATCTCATTTTATCGAGCGTGCATGTCAGGATGGCATATCCCCGACGGTTTCTGGGTCATGTGGGAAGGACCCCCTTATTGCGCACACTCACTTGGCGTGGTTCCAAATGTCGTCGCGGAAAGGGGTTAAAAACCATTTGTTTAGGAGCTCGCTGCACTAGTGTATATTCGTGATCATTGCCTTAGATATCTTCATAACTATGCGCTTTTCTATCAATTGCTCGGTTGTAATTTGTTCACCCACCGTAATACATTCTATCTTGAGAGAAGCCACTAGTGAAACCTATGGCCCCCAGGTCTCCTTCTTATTATATTGCATCTCTTTTATTTACATCGCATCTCGTTTACTATTTTGCAATCTTTACTTTTCAATCTATACAACAAAAATACCAAAAATATTTACTTTACTATCTTTATTAGATCTCACTTTTCCGAGTGACCGTGAAGGGATTGACAACCCCTTTATCGCGTTGGTTGCAAGGTTCTTGATTGTTTGTGCAGGTACTAGGTGACTTGTGCGTTGTCTCCTACTGGATTGATACCTTGGTTCTCAAAACTGAGGGAAATACTTATGCTACTTTGCTGCATCACCCTTTCCTCTTCAAGGGAAAACCAACGCATGCTCAAGAGGTAGCACCAATTTGTCGTCTGTTTTTTATATTTACAACCCTTTTAATATTACTTTCAATATTTGCAGTCGTCTTGAAAGAGTTGTAGCCCATCAGGGTAGAGAAAAATAAGTAGCCCTTTATTGGGTATTCTTTCGAAAAAATAATCTAGGCTCATTTTCAAAAAGAAAAAATAGCTGGGCTAGTCATGTGGTGAATGTAAAATATAAGCCTGGCTTAGATGGGCCACAACCCAGTTAAGACCCTACTCCGTCAACAATAACAAAAAAATACTTCTCGAGGAGCTACGTCCCAGGTGTTAGCCGATCTTGTGCTCTTCTCTTATCTATTGACTATATAAGCTGGTAATGTCGTGGGTCCTAGATGTCAGGAAACCACTTGGCGGAAGCATTTTAGTTTTCTATACGCTAACTATGGATTATATATAACGAAAAATAAGGAACTTCCTTGTGTACGGCCATGGACATGGTGGGCCCCTACTGTCATCCTCTCCACATATAGTCCTTTCCTGATTCCTCCTATTTCTTCACCATGTTGACAACACGAGATGCCGGCGCAGCGGCGAGTGCATCAACGCGTGCGGAGGATGACAGCAAGGCCTCGGACGTCGGCATTAATGATTTAGGAGATGGTGGGGTGGCGATGTGTGCGTTGAGGTGCAGCCAGCCGTGGGAGGCGGAAGCAGGTGGCCTCGCGACGCTGGTTTGTGTTTGGCGGCTGGAGAAAGACAAGACTGAAGAAAAACGACAGAATATAAAATTAGCATAAGTACTTAACAGACTTAACTAAAACCAGCAGGGGCACTTAACAACCATAGCTGAAAGCAGTATGAGTACTTATACAGGTTCAACCGTACAAAGCATGCCTCGATCAGTGCTACTTTGCCTGGAGTTAACCAAGGGTGAGGCCACCAAGCCCCATGACAAGGCCCAGGCGCCACCCCATGCATCCACAACCTCCTAAAAGCGGCTTCATCTCCAATGTGGTCAATAAAACAGGATATTCGCTTTAGAGCCTTGGAAAAGCATGAGCATAACCTTCTGTCATATTCTCCAAGATGGACGGGCCTTCATTATTTGAGACCACCCATGAATAAGTATCTTTTCACCTCTAAGGGGAATGGAGTAGGTCGACATAAACATCATGTTGTGACCAAGCGCAAGTCTGACCCGACCATGGTCAGGCATTTGTATAGGAACAATAGAACTGTGACGTTTCTCTTTCAAGAAGATCACAACTATAAAACTGTGTATAAGCAAGAGTTTATGAACAACATATATAACAGAAAAAAGCTCGTACCATAAGTTTCTCGACACAGTTGGACCTGTTCAACATATGCAGTAGTGGCACACATATCCCACGCGGCCTTCCACCATTAAAATGGCCCACGAGGACCTCAATACGATCAATAAAGTGTAGGAACCTGTGGATGTCGTCCCAGTCAACTTCAATGCCATCAGTAATAGTCGAGTTTTAATAGAATAACAAACGAGTAGCTTGGTTAACTTTGAAATAACCTACATGTGCCACCAACTATAAGAAATATTAGTTAGAAGTAGAATCTTCGTGAGAGAAGGGAATCACAAATAGTTGCTACTTCTAAAGTTAAATTGTGATTAGTTAGACATAGTAGGTGGATTAAGAAGTAATCGAGGCAACAAGCAAGAACCAGATACAAAACTAACATGGATGAACTACTGGAACGATGTCGGGGTGGAAGATCACAGTGAAAGATGAGATCTGGTTCTGCTATTTCCATCAACATTTGTGCGCCAACTTTTAGTCTGTAACACTTGAGAAAGTTTATCCATGTTTGGCCATAAAAAAGCAGCGATATTTTTGGTTTATGAACCCAACTCAAAACATATATCCATGGTTTGTCTTCAATGTGACCATTAAACTAGTGTATTCAGTTATGGAAAGGCCAACCATGTTGAGTACATGTCCTCTGGCAGAGCAAGGAATGCACTGCAGGAAAAATAATATGAGAACACAATGTATTCTCTATCCAAATCTAGAAGTAATTTCCTCCCTCACGTTAGTGTTGACCATGGTACTAGTACATTTTATCCAAATATAGCAATCTAATTTCCAAATGAGTCGACAACATGTTCAACAACCCCCACCCTCCCGAATAGAAAAGAGGATTCTAGGAACATACTATGCACGTTTCAAAATCATGTGTTAGGATGAGAAGGAACAACTGTGGCGTCTCACCGAGGGCGCAGAATCTTGTAGGGTCCTCGCACATTGGGCACTGCAAATGAAACACACTAGATTCAGCAAGAAGAAAAATGCATCAATGGCGACAACTGCCATCCTAGGATTACCCGCAACCAAGGAACCACTACATGAAATATGTCAACTAGTGACCTTCTGTCAGTGACCCTGGAAGAATTGGTCATAGATCTATGACCATTTGAGACCAATTGGCCAAAAGCTGTTCGGGGGGCTCCAAACCCTAAAACATTGCGACCATTTTGGTCAGAAAGGTCGTAATTTCCTTACACGAAATGGTCATAAAGCAAATAGCGCTGGTCTGTTGCCTTATTTCTAGTTGTTAACAACCAATATAGATGGTCATGGCCTTGTAAATCGTGGTGGGTTGTGATGACTAGGCGCCATCTCATCAGTTTTGCCTATGTGTCATGTCCATGTGTCAAATTTTGCCCTAGGTTGTGAAGCAACCTATATTTTTGTTATTCCAAAAATTCCCAAAAAATTCTCATAAATTGTCTGGATCATATCTTCATCAAATATGTTAGAAACCTTCCTTGCCTAGTTCAAAAATAACTCAACAATATTCATTTTCCTATTATGTTCAAAGCAGCACTTTGTGAAGGAAGTGTTATTTATATATTCTTGATTTCCCTAAAAATTTGTGAAGACATTCTTCTTAGTATATGATCATTCTCAGCCAAAACTCACGCCCATTGGCCATGTGCATTTCTCGTACTGCTAATCAAACACTTGGCTGCTAATTCATCTTTGAGCATAGTTCGGTCTCCTCATGAGAATCTTATGTTGTAATTTTCTTCCTAGCACCTATCTGGGGAGTGCCCAACCCACTAGACATGTCTAGGCCGCCCAGAACACATGGCAATGCCACGGTCACGCGGTGACCACGCGGCGGGTATGCGAGCTTATGCGCTCTAGAGTTGGGGCCCTCGGCCACCGTCCAAACCTCGATGTCTCGCCATAAAACCATGTATTTCTGTTTAAATAGATACTTACTTACCTAGAAATGATTTTTGGAAAAAATAAAGACCAAACTATGAGGCAGCTGCAGTTCAAATTTGACCCGCTTCCAGCTAAATCGGCGGGAATTTGTGTTTTTCACCAGAGGTGGATCAAAATTTTTAACACCCAACCATTTTGTCAATTGTGCATTAAATATGGCCTAGTATTTTATAAAATTGATTAGGTCCAATTTTGCAATAAATATATGGTAGGTCCTTCACAAAAAACTCATTTCGGGCACTCGGAAAATAGAAAATGTATTTTCCGTGAAAAGAAAATGAAAAATCCCTTAGGCAACATTGTTTGGAATTTCAAGATGCACCCTTGTGCACAATATGATATCATTTGAACAAACCATGCCATGAATGTGGCCATAAGATTGATCGTTTGGCTTGAAAGCCATGAATCTTCACGCATGATAGCTCATTTTTGAGAACACTTTTTTAAAAATAATTTCCGTATTACAAGTTTATTATTTTTCCTTGAAACTTTGTCACATATAATGACACCATGCGAAGGTTTTCCAATTATTTGATTTTTTTTAATTTTTTATGCCCGTTTCAAAATGCAGTCAAAACGGTGGGCTTGACCGTTCCTAGCTAGTGGTTGAATCTTGGAATTTTTTGGTGTTTCTTTGATTAAATAGATACTTATGTACCTAGAAATGATTTTTGGAAAAAATAAAGACCAAACTACGAGGTAGCTATAGTTCAAAGTTGACCCGCTTCCAACTGAATCGGCGGAAATTTGTCTTTTTCACGAGAGGTGGATCAAAAAAATTTACACCCAACTATTTGGTCAATTGTGCATTAAATATGTCCTAGTATTTTAGAAAATTGACTTGGTACAATTTTGCAACAAATATATGGTAGGTCCTTCACAAAAAAACCTCTTTTCAGGCACTCGAAAAATGGAAAATGAATTTTTCATCCAAAGAAAATGAAAACCTCCTTAAGAAACATTGTTTGTCATTCCAATATTCACCCTTGTGCACAATATGAGCTCATTTGAACAAACTATGCCATGAATGTGGCCATAAGATTGAGCATTTGGGTTGAAAGTCATTCATCTTCACACTTGATAGCTCGTTTTTGAGAACACTTTTTTAAAATAATCGTCGTATTACAAGTTTATAATTTTTCCTGGTAACTTGGTCACATATAATGACGCAATATGAAGGTTTTACAATTTTTTGATTTTTTTTGAATTTTTTATCCCCGTTTCAAAATGCGATCAAAACGGCGAGAATGTCCGTTCCTAGCTAGTGGTTGAATCTTGGAATTTTTTTGGTGTTTCCCTGATTAAATAGATACTTGTGTACCTACAAATGATTTTTAGAAAAAATAAAAAGCAAACTACGAGGTAGCTACAGTTCAAATTTGACCCGCTTCCAACTAAATCAGCGGAAATTTTTCTTTTTCACCAGAGGTGGATCAAAACTTCTGACGCCCAACAATTTGGTAAATTGTGGTTTAAATATGTCCTAGTATTTTAGAAAATTGATTTGGTACAATTTTACAACAATTATTTGGTAGACCCTTCACAAAAAAACTCATTTTGGGCACTCGAATAATGATTTAAAATAGCTACAAAGATAAAAAATTGCATGCAAACTGGCTATCATCCATAAAATATGGTCTAAATTGATAGAAAATTTTAGTTGTGCCATTTTGCAAAATATTTTTGATAACTGCTTCACAAAACCCTCCTAGTTTTAGTACTTAGAAACTATTCTAAATCACATTTTTTCTAAACCAATCAGAGCTCTTCACACGGATCACCCCCCTTAGCCGATCTGGACCATCCACATCCGACGGATCCAACGTCTCTCTGATCCCTTCTCAACCCAACCCAACCCAAACCCTAGAAGCCCCCCTCTCCTCGCTCGATCCAGATCTCGCTCCCCTCGTCTCCCACATCGCCTCCGCCACCCACCCCGATCCCATCCCTCCCCTCGTCTCCCTCCCAAACCTTGCCGCCGGCAGCCTCTCCCCCTCCTATCCGCTTCCCTCCCACCTCGTCCCCATCTCTCTCCCGCAGGACGTTGGCAGATTAGGAGCAAAAACAAAATCCCCCAAGCCCAACCCACTTCCTCTGCCCTCTTCCTCGATCCCGTGTCCGCCGCCGCCCCTCATCTGCACCGGCACCGGGCTTCCCCGCCGGTGACCTCGCTGCCCTTCTCCCGCACCGCTGCCGCCCCCACCCTCTCGCCCTTCCTCATCTTCTGTCTCTTCGCTTGGCCGTTGCGCGACTATCTCTTCCCTATCTTCTCCCGCTTCCCCCCACCCAACCAACACGTTGACACGCAGACACGCTTCGCCACGCGTCGGAGC
This sequence comes from Triticum aestivum, assembly GCF_018294505.1. Lineage (NCBI taxonomy): Eukaryota > Viridiplantae > Streptophyta > Magnoliopsida > Poales > Poaceae > Triticum > Triticum aestivum. The sequence goes on along the minus strand of NC_057797.1, from coordinate 273,749,786 downwards.
GGCATCGGCGAGCCATGAAGGGCGGCGGAGCCATCTGGAGCGGTGGCGGGGGCGGCGGCGGGCTGATGCGGACGCGACTGCGGCTCCCCGTGGTGCTCCTCTCCTGCTCCCTCTTCTTCCTCACCGGCTTCCTCAGCTCCCTCCTCTTCACCTAGGTAACTAACACGGCCCGACCCAGCTCGCAGATTCGTTTCATCGTGCGCACGCGCGGGCCTCTGATCTGGGGTGGCTCTGGCGGTTGTTCCATGGCAGGATCAGCAGGGGGAGGAGGACGTGGAGCGGCCGCTGCGGAGGGAGCGGCTCATGGAGGCGGTCTAGCCGGAGATGGCATACGGGGAGTCCGGCGAGCCCGCGCCCTCCTTGATCCCTTACTAGGTCACGCCTCGTCCCGATTCCCTTCGTCGCATTGCCATTTTGTTCTTCGGGGATTTCGTTTAGGCTTTGCGGTGTCAGTGACCACTGATTAGCATTGGGGACAATGGAAGATGGCGTTCATGAAATTTTTGGTGAGGATGCATGCTGCATTCGTTGGTGACGTGCAAGTTGCGAGAGTGGTATGTTCTATTCTCCTCCCTCCCTCCCACAGTCCCACCCACCCCGTGGCATGTTCTGTTCTGTTCTTTTCTTTTCTTGGCCTGATGATTTTTACTGATGGAGTTGTTTGTGAGTAGTAAATGTCAGTGAATTACAATGTTCGACCTAGTACAGAAAAAAAACTTTGTAACATACAGTACATATTCGAATTGCTAAACTCTACTGTTTAGCATGGCTGGATGGCAGGGGTCACCACTCACCAGGATAGATCCACAACATTGCATTGTTCTTATTACTGCAACTAGCAGATGAATAATGTGGTTGTTACACGGATGATGCTCCTGTGTTGTTCAGTACTGTATAAGATACCTATGCAGTAACAAAAACAAAGTTTGAACAAGCATGTGCAAATTTGTGTGGCTTTGAATAAGATATCTGTTTCTGACAGCCTTCTCCGATTATGATTTGTGGCTTATTGTCAGAATGATGTTGCTGAAAGAAAGTTCAGCAAGTTCTGTGGCTAGCAGTTATATTTTTCAATTTTTATTACAGCTAAGAGCGTAGCTTGGGTCCTTTTCGGGATAAGAATTGGGAGGCTCCGATGTTATCACCATCCCAGTTTTCGTTCTTCAAATATGTAGAATTATTCTTTGTTTGTTGGATGCTCGAGAGTAGGGGATATGGTTTTCTGGGAGAGACATCTTTACTAAATTATGTGCTAAAAATGTTTTATTATGTGTGTTTCAGTACGAACACGGATCAGTTGCTGCTCTAAACCCAACAATTCGGAGGAGGAATGCATGAGAAGCGAGTCCCCCAGCGATGCCAAGGTTGGCCGTGTATTATTACTGTTCTTTGAGCTGTCTCTGTTTCAACCATACAATCCGTCTAGCATAAGGTGGATAAGGCAAATACTGGAGACACTGTCGTACATATTGGGCATGGTAGTAGACTGTCAGAACCTTACGGTCTTGCAAAATGTTCAGAATCAATATTCTGCTCCAGTCAGGTTCTATGTATATCCTCTTTTTTTCATGGGATATGCATATCCTATAAGTCATGGTTTATCTCAGAAAAGAGGATTTCAAATTAGAAAGTTCTTCAAATTGCAAGTAAAGGATCCTTAAGAAATGTTTATGGCAGATGTCAACTGCCAGTCTGCAGAAGACAGAAGTGATGTACATATGATCCCCAAATGATGAACAGTACCGTTCTGCAAACCAAAGGGGGCATATGAACAATTTCGGGTTTTTTTTGTGTTGGGGCAAATGGATTATGCTGGACTGACTAAGCTTGAGTCCAAATTTCCTTCATTGTTAATTCAATTAGCCATTGTTTGAGCAAATCATTTCTGCATGCACGTGTACTGGGGTTAGTACTATCTACTATGGTGAATGCCATGCAAACAATTAAGTTGCTTCATTTGATTGCCTGCTACATCTGCACTTAAATACTCATAATGCTACTGTCCAGATCTTGTTCAATTGGACTGACTACATATCTCTTGTTAAAATTGTGGTCTTGATCATTTGTTTAAACCTGAGACATCATGCATAAGTAGCTCTTCCTTTAGAGTCTAAACCTGAGACCTCTTTTGTTTTATATTCAGTTCTATGACTAATGGTCACAATGCTGTTTTGCTATGCTTGATAAACCTGATACCTCTTTCTATTCTTCTTCTTTAGGTCACACTGTTGTTTTGTTGTGGTTGATAAACCTGAGACTTCTTTCTATTCTTCAAGGCGGTTTGGTTTAGGCCAGCCATGGAGCAGAAAGAACGGACATTGCTACTTAAGCAAGAGGGAAGGTAATGATCCCAATGATACTCTTTTCATTTTGTTAAAGGGAATATGTGTCCAGTCAATGCATGCTCTGGATGCTAGCTAATCCTACTGGGCAATATAGCTAATACTTTTCTTATTCTCGCAGACCCGACGAGGCCATTATGCTTACCTTGCTCGAGCGCATCAACCCCGACCATGGCACCACATTCACAGTCTTGAGGTAGCCGTGCTGCAACTACATCAACGCTATCTTCTCTGACTAGATAAGGCTTCGGTCTATCCCATTATTTTCTTTTCTTCTTTGGTCGATGGGCCATGATGCCATTGTGTTGATTCCCTATGTGATGCAGAAGCTATGGTGTTTTGTTTTAAGTCTGTTGTAAATTGTAATTGATAATGATTTTGTGTAAAATTAGTGTAGAACATATGTCTTGTTATCTTAAATCATTCGTGTCGTGCTCAATGAACCATCAAAGATTAAATCGTTTTCTGCATTCAACATCTAGAACCATTCTAGGAGTTTTGGTATACATGCAACAACTATGCCTTCTTGTATTCTGAACAACCATTTCTGGAAGTTTTGGTATTCATGCAACAGCTAGTCCTTGTGGTTATTACGGTTACATGTTACATGTAGAGATGGTTCATGATTTAGTCCCTAGCTGCTTTCTATATTTGTTTTTATTTTGTTTCTAACTCTTTTGGTTAATTGTTAGATGCCTTTGTTCAGCCTGTACGGACATTTCCAGAAATGGTGTTTCCTCTCATGTAAAGAGCTCCAGCCTGAAAGTGAAGAAGTCTGGAGTGTATATGTAGTAGGTTTATATGTTGTGATGGTATCACATGTAATGATGAAATGAATTATGTAAAGATTGTGCTATTAGCCAAAATTGGCATGCGGTTTGATAATTCTCATTTGTTTGTTGTTTTGACTGAAATAATTGTGTGGAAATTGAAACATTAGCTGTCTTTAATTAGAACCCGACAAGTGGGACCTAATAGTATTTGGCATATAAAAAGGCAATTTTCCAAATAATATTTACAGGAAAAAAACTAAAAACTAAGGAAATGGACTGTAAAAAGGCCGAGGTCCAATTGAGAAATAGATGTGAACAAAAAAAGAAATGGTCTAAAAAAGGATCACGACCCTGGAAATAAAAAGGCTGCAATAATGGGCTTGGCCCATGAAGCCGATCAAAAATTGACGGAAAAATAATATAAAAAGGCCGAATTGTTGGGCCTGGCCTATGTAAAACACCCAATCGGACCGGGCTGAATCTTATCAACGACCTTCTCAATTGGTCGCAATTTTGCCACGCCAGATTGCCACGTCGGATGCCTACATGGTCTGGGGAGGCTGCTAGTGACCAAAGCAAAACAATAGGCATATTTTGGTCGTAAACGTCTACGACCTTCTCACAGAAAAGGTCGTTAATTTTAGTTTACGACCGCCAGCTTTTGACCTTCTGTTTTTGGTCACAAAAAGGTCGCAAATGAAAAACAATGACCGTTCAGTGACCAATAGTCAAGGTCACAAGTTGACATATTTCTTGTAGTGAACTTGGATTTTATCGGGGATGGATGAAGAATTCGTACCTAGTTCTTCATGAGAAAACCCTATGCAATCGCCGAGAGGGGGTTGTCTCTAAACAAGCATACGAGGGAGAAGGGGATTCAAGCCTAGTGAAATGTTGCTGCTTCGTCTGTCCAGCTTACTGCCAAAGTTGGAAAGGTGGGTTTTTTTTTGTGATTTGACGGCACATTGCGCATTACTGCGGCGCTACGACCAGGGTGAGTCTACCTTCCAGTTGTGCACTCTAATTTGGTGCATGGCACATGGACCCCATTGCTGGATGCCCCACATATCAGCGAAAGGAAGTAGAAAGGCTGGAGTAACTAGTTACACATAAATATTTTTTTGACAAAGAGATACTCCCTCTGTAAAGAAATATAAAAATATTTCATATCACAACTTTATGCATAAGAAAAATTAAGGGGAATATATATATATATATATATATATATATATATATATATATATATATATATCAAAATATGGGGGTTCAACTGAGAATATAATACTCAGACAAGCTCATGGTTTTTGACTTTGGGCCACAGGCCGGTGGGCCTGCATGTTTTGGGGCCCATGTGTTCTAACTCGGTGCATTTCATATTGCAAGTGATCGGTACGACACTCATTTTAGATGTTGTCATAAGGCGAATACAGAAAATTGAATAAAGCACGACAGCTGTCAGAATGAAATCGAACAATAGTTCCTAACTAACAATCAGAGTTGCAATTCTTTCATGATATCCTACGTGATAAATAATACTGTCGTACTACTTATACACACATGACACTTGTTTCACCATGCCATATTATTACATCAAAATCTCTCGGAGGATAGATCAGTTCGGCAATTGCATGCTACTACTAAAGAATTTCAAAGTTGATTTGGACCAGCTCTCCTTGCTGAGAAAGTTCGATTTTGACATTATCCCCTATAGCAAGATTTCATTTAGATTTTAACCTTGACCATCCTTTAGCATCAATCATCATGTGACCATCCTTTGTACTTACTGTATATTGAGTAGGTTCATTCACACCAAGGCTACGCATGGTAAGAGAAACTTGGCCAAGGTCATGCAGATTGTTGAATGACTCCCTCGTTGCTCTAGGAATTCTTTGTTTGCAAACAAGAAGACATACACAAAAAGTTACATCAACATAGTGAATCATGTGAAACAACATGGAAAGAAAAAAGAACGAAGCACTTGGGTGGCCAATGCTGACCAAGAAGGAGGAAATGTCGGCTTTTGTAAGGACTTTGGTATATGCAGTGTGAACTGTAGCCCGATGATACGTCTCCAACGTATCTATAATTGTTGATTGTTCCATGCTATTATATTATCTGTTTTGGATGTTTAATAGGCATTAACATGCACTTTTATATTATTTTCGGGACTAACCTATTAACCGGAGGCCCAGTCCCAGTTTCTATTTTTTTTCTTATTTCAGCGTTTCACAAAAAAGGAATACAAACGGAACGAAACCTTTGCGAGGATCTTTCTTGGAACAAATGCAACCCATGAGACTTGGAGTACAAGTCTGGAAGTCCACGAAGCTTCCATGAGGCAGGGGGCGCGCCCCCACCCTCGTGGGCCCCATGGAGCTCCACCGACGTACTTCTTTCGCGTATATATACTCTTATACCCTAAAACATCCAGGAGAGCCACGAAACCACTCTTCCATGCCGCAACCTTCTGTACCCGTGAGATCCCATTTGGGGGCTTTTTCCGGCAATCTGTAGGAGGGGGAATTGATCACAGAGGGCTTCTACATCAACACCATAGCCTCTTCGATGATGTGTGAGTAGTTTACCATAGACCTTTGGGCCCATAGTTATTAGCTAGATGGGTTCTTCTCTCTCTTTGATCTTCAATACAAAGTTCTCCTCGATGTTCTTGGAGATCTATTCGATGTAATATTCTTTTGCGGTGTGTTTGCCGAGATCTGATGAATTGTGGATTTATGATCAAGTTTATCTATGAACAATATTTGGTTCTTCTCTGAATCCTTATACGCATAATTTGATATCTTTGAAAGTCTCTTGGAATTATCGATCCAGTTTGGCCTACTAGATTGATCCTTCTTGCAATGGGAGAACTGCTTAGCTTTGGGTTCAATCTTGCGGTGTCCTTTCCCAGTGACAGTAGGGGCAGCAAGGCACATATTGTATTGTTTCCATCGAGGATAAAAAGATGGGGTTTATATCATATTGCTTGAGTTTATCCCTCTACATTATGTCATCTTGCCTAAAGCATTACTCTGTTCTTATGAACTTAATACTCTAGATGCATGCTGGATAGAGGACGATGTGTGGAGTAAATGTAGTAGATGCAGAATCGTTTCGTTCTACTTAACACGGACGTGATGCATATATTTCATAATCATGCCTAGATATTCTCATAACTATGCACTTTTCTATCAATTGCTCGGCAGTAATTTGTTCACCCGCCGTAATACTTTCTATCATGAGAAAAGCCACTAGTGAAACCTATGGACCCCGAGTCTATTTTATATCATATAAGTTTCCAATCTACAATTCTAGTTTACTATTTATTTTATTTTGCAATCTATACAACAAAAGTACCAAAAATATTTATCTTATTATCTTTATCAGATCCCACGTTCGTAAGTGACCGTGAAGGGATTGGCAACCCCTTTATCGCGTTGGTTGCAAGGTTCTTGATTGTTTATGCAGGTACTAGGAGACTTGCGTGTAGTCTCCTACTGGATTGATACCTTGGTTCTCAAAAACCAAGGGAAATACTAATGCTACTTTGCTGCATCAACCTTTCCTCTAAAAGGGAAAACCAAAGCATGCTCAAGAGGTAGCAAGAAGGATTTCTGGCGCCGTCGCCGGGGAGATCTACGCTCAAGTAAAGACATACCAAGTACCCATAACAAACTGTTTTCCCTCGCATTACATTATTTGCCATTTTCCTCTTGTTTTCCTCTCCCCCACTTCACCTTTGTCGTTTTATTCGCCCTCTTCCGTTTGTCCTTCTATTTGCTCGTGTTACCATGTGCCTTCTATTAGCTTGCATATTCGCTTGCTAAATATCTATTGTTATGGATCCTCATCCTCTTGCTAATCTTTTTAAAAGATCCAATTATGATGAACCAATTGCTAGTGAGTTGAGTGCACTAGATTATCTTTAGGAGGTTTTGCTTGAAATTCGTGAATCTGAAAATTGTGATGAAGTACTTTACGATAGATCTTTGAATAAAAAGCATGATTGCAATGATGTTATTATAAATTCTATTGATGTCAATTGTGTTAATGATATGCAAAACCTCAAGCTTGGGGATGCTAGTTTTGCTATGTCCACTACTTGTTGCAATGATCATGATTGGGGTTATTCTTCTTTTGATCTTGAAAATTTATTTAAGCTCCATGATGAATATGAGATTGATAATAGTGTTTGCAATATTATTGAAAGTGGGTTTGGAAGAGTGTCAACTTTAGATCCCACATATTTGGAGAATGTTCAATCTTATGCAATTTTTGATAAAAGTGGGTTCGGAGAGGTCATGACTTTAGTTAATGTTAATCCCACTATTTTGGAAGAGTGTCAACTTCGCATGCATGTGGATCATGTTGAGAATTTGTTATGTGATAGCTATTTTGTTGAATTTTATTATGATCCCACATGTAATTATTATGAGAGAGGAAAATATGGTTGTAGAAATTTTCATGTTGTTAAATTTCCTCTCGTTATGTTGAGATTGTCAATGTTTTATTCCTCCCCTTTGCACATGCTAGATATTTCTTATCTTGAAAATTTGTTTCCATATAAAATTCCTATGCATAGGAAGTGTTTTATACTTAAATGTGTTTGTCACATGTTTCATGATGCTCTATTTGTGTCTCAATTATTATCTTCCGTGTGAGCATCTTTGAAATATTATGCCTAGCTAGGGGCGTTAAACGATAGCGCTTGTTGGGAGGCAACCCAATTTTATTTTTGTTCCTTGCTTTTTGTTCCTGTTTAGTAATAAATAAATAATCTATCCTCTATTATGATTGTGTTTTTTATGTTTCAATTAGTGTTTGTGCCAAGTAAAGCCTTTAGGATCTTCTTGGGTGATTGTTGTTTGATCTTGCAGATAAAAACAGAAAGTATGTGCTCACGAGAATAATTTTCATTTTTTTACCAAAGAGAGATAAAATACAAATTCCAACTGCAGTATATCAATATAAAAATTATTTCGGTCTTCCTAATTTTTCAGAATTGTTGGAGTTACAGAAGTATTCGAAACCTCGAGATTGCTACAAATTGTTTTGTTTTTGACAGATTCTGTTTTTCGTGTGTTGTTTGCTTATTTTGATGCATCTATGGCTAGTATCGGGGGGTATGAACCATAGAGAAGTTGGAACACAGTAGGTTTAACTCCAATATAAATAAATAATGAGTTCATTACAATACATTAAAGTGGTGGTTTGTTTTCTTATACTAACGGAGCTCATGAGATTTTCTGTTAAGTTTTGTGTGGTGAAGTTTTCATGTTTTTGGGTAAAGATTTGATGGATTTTGGAACAAGGAGTGGGAAGAGCCTAAGATTGGGGATTCCCAAGGCACCCCAAGGTAAAGTTCAAGGACAACCAAAATCCTAAGCTTGGGGATGCCCCGGAAGGCATCCCCACTTTCGTCTTTGACTATCGGTAACTTTACTTGAGGCTATATTTTTATTCACTACATGATATGTGTTTTGCTTGGAGCGTCTTGCATGATTTGAGTCTTTGCTTTTTAGTTTACCACAATAATATTTGTTGTACACACCTTTTGGGAGAGACACACATGAATCGGAATTTATTAGAATACTCTATGTGCTTCACTTATATCTTTTGAGCTAGATAATTTTGCTCTAGTGCTTCACTTATATCTTTTTCGAGCACGGTGGTGGTTCTATTTTATAGAAATTATTGACCTCTCATGTTTCACTTATATTATTTTGAGAGTCTTTTAGAACAGCATGATAATTTTCTATGGTTATGAAATTAGTCCTAATATGATAGGCATCCAAGATGGGTATAATAAAAAACTTTCATATAGAGTGCATTGAATACTATGAAAAGTTCGATACTTGATGATTGTTTTGAGATATGAAGATGGTGATATTAGAGTCATGCTAGTTGATTATTTGTGAATTTGAGAAATACTTGTGTTGAGGTTTGCAAGTCCAGTAGCATGCACATATGGTAACCTTTGTGTAACAAATTTAAAGCATGAGGTGTTTCTTTGATTGTCCTCCTTATGAGTGGCAGCCGGGGATGAGCGATGGTCTTTTCCTACTAATCTATACCCCTAGGAGCATGCACGTACTGCTTGGTTTTTTATGACTTGTATATTTTTGCAATAAGTATGTGAGTTCTTTATGACTAATGCTGAGTCCATGATTATACGCACTCTCACCCTTCCATCATTGCTAGCCTCTTCGTTACCGTGCATTGCCCTTTCTCACCTTGAGAGTTGGTGCAAACTTCGCTGGTGCATCCAAACCCCGTGATATGATACACTCTATCACACATAAGCCTCCTTATATCTTCCTCAAAACAGCCACCATAACTATCTATTATGGCATTTCCATAGCCATTCCGAGATATACTGCCATGCAACTTTCCACCGTTCCGTTTATCATGACATGTTTCATCATTGTCATATTGCCTTGCATGATCATGTAGTTGACATCATATTTGTGGCAAAGCCACCGCTCATAATTTTTTATACATGTCACTCTTGAATCATTGCACATGCCGGTACACCGCCGGAGGCATTCATATAGTCATATTTTGTTCTAGTATCGAGTTGTAATTTTGAGTTGTAAATAAATTGAAGTGTGATGATCATCATTATTAGAGCATTGTCCCCTATGAGGAAATAAAAAAAGAAGAGAAAGGCCAAATAAAAAAAGAGAAGGCCCCAAAAATGAGAGAAAAAGAGAGAAGGGACAATGTTACTATCAGTTTTCCACACTTGTGCTTCAAAGTAGCACCATGATCTTCATAATAGAGAGTCTCTTAATTTTTTCACTTTCATATACAAGTGGGAATTTTCATTATAGAACTTGGCTTGTATATTCCAACAATGGGCTTCCTCAAAATGCCCTAGGTCTTCGTGAGCAAGCAAGTTGGATGCACACCCACTTAGTTTCTCTTGTTGAGCTTTCATATATTTATAGGTCTAGTGCATTTGTTGCATGGCAATCACTACTCCTCGCATTTACATCAATTGATGGGCCTCTCCATAGCCCGTTGATTAGCCGCGTCAATGTGAGACTTTCTCCCTTTTTGTCTTCTCCACACAACCTCCCTCATCATATTCTATTCCACCTATAGTACTATGTCCATGGCTCGCGCTCATGCATTGCATGAAAGTTGAAAAAGTTTTAGAATACTAAAGTATGAAACAATTGCTTGGCTTGTCGTCGGGGTTGTGCATGATAGGAGCAGTTTGTGTGAAGAAAATGAAGCATGGCCAATCCATATGATTTTGTAGGGATGAGCTTTCTTTGGCTATGTTATTTTGAGAAGACATAATTGCTTGGTTAGTATGCTTGAAGTATTACTATTCTTAGGTCAATATTAAACTTTTGTCTTCAATCATCCGGATCTGAATATTCATGCCACAATAAAGAAAATTACATTGAAAATTATGTTAGGAAGCATTCCACATCAAAAATTCTGTTTTTATCATTTACCTACTCGAGGACGAGCAGGAATTAAGCTTGGGGATGCTGATACGTGTCCAACATATCTATAATTTTTGATTGTCCCATGCTATTATATTATCTGTTTTGGATGTTTAATGGGCTTTAATATGCACTTTTATTTTATTTTTGGGACTAACCTATTAACCGGAGGCCTAGTGCCAGTTTATGTTTTTTTGCATATTTCAGTGTTTCGCAGAAAAGGAATATCAAACCGGAATCCAAACGGAATGAAACCTTCGCGAGGATCTTTCTTGGAATAAACGCAACCCAGGAGACTTGGAGTACAAGTCTAGAAGTCTGTGAAGCTTCCATGAGGCAGGGGCATGCTCAAGGGGGTAGGCGCGCCCCCACCCTCGCGGGCCCCACGGAGCTCCACCGACGTACTTCTTTCGTCTATATATACTCTTATACCCTAAAAACATCAAGGAGAGCCATGAAACCACTATTCCACCGCCGCAACCTTCTATACCCATGAGCTCCCATCTGGGGGCCTTTTCCGGCGATCTACCAGAGGGGAAATCGATCCCGGAGGTCTTCTACATCAACACCATAGCCTCTCCGATGATGTGTGAGTAGTTTACCACAGACCTTCGGGTCCATAGTTATTAGCTAGATGTCTTCTTCTCTTTCTTTGATCTTCAATATAAAGTTCTCCTCGATGTTCTTGGAGATCTATTCGATGTAATATTATTTTGCGGTGTGTTCACCGAGATCCGATGAATTGTGGATTTATGATCAAGTTTATCTATGAACAATATTTGGTTCTTCTCTGAATTCTTATATGCATGATTTGATATCTTTGCCAGTCTCTTCGAATTATTGGTTTAGTTTGGCCTACTAGATTGATCTTTCTTGCAATGGGAGAAGTGCTTAGCTTCGGGTTCAATCTTGTGGTGTCCTTTCCCAGTGACAGTACGGGTAGTAAGGTACGTATTGTATTGTTTCCATCGAGGGTAAAAAGATGGGGTCTATATCATATTGCTTGAGTTTATCCCTCTACATCATGTCATCTTGCGTAAAGCATTACTTTGTTCTTATGAACTTAATACTCTAGATGCATGCTGGATAGCGGTCGATGTGTGGAGTAATAGTAGTAGATGTAGAATCGTTTCGGTCTACTTAACATAGACGTGATGCCTATATTTCATAATCATGCCTAGATGTTCTCATAACTATGCACTTTTCTATCAATTGCTCGCTAGTAATTTGTTCACCCACCATAATACTTGCTATCATGAGAGAAGCCACTAGTGAAACATGTGGCCCCCGGGTCTATTTTGTATCATATAAGTTACCGATCTACAATTCTAGTTTACTATTTATTTTATTTTGAAATATTTACATTTCAATCTATACAACAAAAATACCAAAAATATTTATCTTATCATCTTTATCAGATCTCACTTTCGTAAGTGACCATGAAGGGATTGACAACCCCTTTATCGTGTTGGTTGCGAAGTTCTTGATTGTTTGTGCAGGTACTAGGCGACTTTCATGTAGACTCCTACTGGATTGACACCTTTGTTCTCAAGAACTGAGGGAAATACTTACGCTACTTTGCTACATCACACTTTCCTCCTCAAGGGAAAACCAACACATGCTCAAGAGGTAGCACCCAGTCTATTGCCGGTGCAACTACTGGTTCCGTTGCCGCTGCACGGGCCACAGTAGATGCGAGTGCAACTTCAAGTGTTGGTGCAGGTGCTGGAGTTGTTGCTGGTGCGACTGGTAGTGCAGCTGCTGCTGCTGGAGATGGTTCTCCTTGTGGAGCTAGTGCTGGTGTCGATACTCAATCCTCCGGTAGATCATCCTGATCCGCTGATGCGGTCGGTGCCCAATCCTCAGGTGGATCAGACTAAGCTGCTGCCGCTGTCAGTGCTAGAGCATGTGCCATCATAGAAGGTGCCGGTGCTCTATCTGTGTCGATGCAACAAACCCTGGGTCTGTTGCCCAGACTGTGTACAGGAACGGGAACAAGAGTACAACACCAGACCGTGCCAGAGTACAAGAGATCGAGATCATCAAAGGACCAACATGCAGAACAAGAAGACCAAGATCAAGCTAGAAGAGAAAGACACCACCACGAGAAAAGCCTCCCTTGCCGGGCAGGGGAGCTCGATAAGGACGGGGTCACCCCGGGAAGAAGACGTCCATGATGCCCCGGCAGGGGCTTGCCGGGGCTCACGGAGGCAAAACCACCTCACCCAACCACTCTTCCACGACCCACATAATCAATCAGTGCAGTGTCAAGCCGTAAAGTGACTAAGTGGCAGCCATTTGCCACATGGTGGCCTCTTTCTACAGGAAATGCCTACAGATGCTCTTTGTGCATCGTGACGTCCCCCTGCCGAACCAGCAAGGCGCCCTCTTTTCCCATAGGTGGTCGTGGTTTCCCACGACATCTTTGGTGCGCTAGGTAGGGGGATCGCTTGTGCGAACCTGTAAGCATGTACAGCACATCATCTTCATCACCATTTTCACCTTCGACAGTGCCATCGACTATGGCGCCCAAGAAGAAATCTGGTGCTTTGGCTCATCCATCCACCTCAAAGGCTCTGCCACACGCGGCCTGTGACGCTACGGGGGCACGCGAGGACATGGACGCTATGGGGGATGTGGTTGGATCAAGAGGCACTGTCACCACTTCCCTCATAGCTGACGCAGGAGCGGGAAACACCGTAGGAGAGCATCATCAACAGCGCTCCGACGGCCACGCTCCACAAGGTACGGGTGAGGGGGTTACTCCGTCCGTGCACCCTCCTCTCGCCGACAGGCACAACTGCAGCAACGGCACTCGGTCCGGGGCAAATCACTGCCCTCCAGCCACCACCACCACGGGAGTGACCGCAACGCGTGCGCCTCCCCCGGGACGGGTCGACCAAGTCGTTGCGCCCGATGGAGCCACTGGCCCTCGAGCGCCTTCACCGCACCACCCTGCCATCTATGTGGCCGCACCGCAACAGTGGGCGCACGGTGCTGCCGCCACTAGCACCATCAGGAGCCAAGCGACGGTGTGATCTACCTCATCATCACCCATGCCAAGTACAGTCACGAAGGCCATGGCACAGGCTCAGCTGCTGCTGAGTCTTCTTCCAGCGGCCAAGAAGATGGACGAATGGCGTGCCACCATCCAAAGTCTACCTGGGGCTCACAGCGAGCTGGCCCACCACGGCCACCCCAAGCGACGATGATGGCTCATGCTGCTAGTCCCCACCACGGCAGCCAGCGCGACCGCAGCAGAATCAAGACCCTGACAACGTCTCTATGGCCTCTTCTGACCCTCGAGCGTGTCCAGGCTAACGGCAAGCCCCGGAGGATAGGCGGGAGGAGGGGAGGGGGGAGACGCATGCGCCATCGTCGAGCGACGCCACGACAACCATCGCCAGACCAACGGGTGCGATGGCCCCGACGTCGACGAGCCTCCGCTCGGTATTGGCATGTGCCTACCTTTCAAGGATGGGTGCCCTACCTTTACTCATGAGCTGCGGCAAGTCCATTGACTATCCGTTCGTACGTTCAAGCCAGAGATACCCGAGAAGTACGATGGGAGGCTGAACCCGACAGAGTTTCTGAGCATCTACAGCATCGATGTTCATGCTGCCGGGGGAAGAGATGAGCTGGCGTTTTCCGACTACATCCCTTTGTCCCTCAAGTCCAATGCGATGTGTTGGTTGATGCACCTGCGGGAGAACTCCATTTCGTCATGGGCTGACCTGTGCCACGAGTTCATTGGAGCCTTCATTGTCGGCCATCAAGAGCCAGGTTGACCCAGCGACTTGCAGCTTCTCCAACAGAAGGAAGGAGAGACCCTCCATAAATATTTACAGAGATTCAGCAAGGTCCATAGGAACATCCCAAATATCCATCTGGCAGCTGTGATAGCTCCCTTCCAGTCCCATGTGCGCGACCACTGGATTCGTTCCAAGATAAACGTGCGGTTTCCCAAGACTGTGAAGAAGCTCTACACCTTGGTGGATAAGTGTGCTCTAATGGAGGAGGGAAGGAAGTTGCCCGGAGAGGAAGATTGCACCAACATCGATTCAGAGGATGATGATGAATCAACCAGTCAGAAGAAGAGCCAGAAGCACAGTAAGAAGCGGAAGGATAAGGCAGTGATGAGTGTTGAAATATCAGGTACGCCTAGTACCAGCAAGAAAGCCAAAGCTGAAGTCCTCGACAAGGAAGCTGCCATGTGCGCTGACTGTCGGGAGACCATGGCTGCCGAGAAAGCCGGGAAAGGTGATGGGCCGTATTGCAAGATTCATCGGACCAAAGGCCACAACCTTCAAGAGTGTTAGCAGGTTGAGAGCTTGTTAAGAGATAGAGAGCAGAGTATGAGAAGCGCGACAAGGAAAAAGGTCGGAATGTCGCTCGTGGTAAGGGCCGAGGCGGTGAAGTAAACCGCCCCGGCAAACCCTTCTGAACCAAGGAAAACCAGCCAGAGGTCGAGATAAGGAGATCTGTGATGGTGAGAGTGATGGAGGGGATGAAGAGAAAACCAGTGAGCAGGAGTTTCAGAAGGCCACTGACGCCCTATGCATTGACGTGAGGGGGTGCATCTTCGCACACCTCTCACCACCAGCTCAAACGGTGGGCACGAGAAGTCAATGCCGTGGAACCAACGCCAAAGGCCTGGAAGCTGCTCAAATGGTCACGCACGCCCATCATCTTTGACGAAGAGGATCATCCTAACCGACCCACAGTGGTAGGGTGTTTTCCATTGTTGGTCTCTCCAACAATTCGCATACTCAAAGGTCAAAAAAATGTTGGTGGACGGCGGGGCCGGGTTGAATCTGATTTCCCCGGCAGTCATCAGCAAACTTCATATAGCAGAAGATGAGTTAAAGGCCACCGACACATTTCAAGGAGTTAATCCTGGCAGGAGTCATCCTAAGGGAAAGATCACGTTGCCGATGACATTTGGGGAGAGCTGAATTACCGGACTGAGAAGATTGTGTATGATGTGGTCGACCTCCTCCTACCGTACAATGGGATTCTTGGACGCCCAACCCTAGCTAAATTCATGGCGGCATTCCACTATGCCTACAACACCTTGAAGATGCATGGGCCTGTGGGAGTCATTACCATCCCATCAGACAAGAAGGATGCTATAATTTGCATGGACAAGATGTACTGGGACGCAGTCGCGATAGAGGCAGCGGCAGCAGCAGTTCCCGCCAAGGAGGATAGAGGAAACAAGAAGGGTAGCAATGACGCTGGCAAGAAATCCGGGAAGCGTACTTCTTGGGAGTGCACTGTGCCTATCAATGACTTACCGGAGTGCTCCAACAGCAAGAGATCTAAGGTCACTGCACCCCAAGTGAAAAAGGTCCTGGTAGGCTAGCTGGCGTTGATGGTACTTTCACTATCAGCGCCACCCTCGATGACAAATAGGAAAACATGCTCATTGCCTTCCTGCGGGCGAATATCGATGTGTTTGCCTGGCCACCATCTGATATCCCCGATGTTCCCAGGGAGGTAATCGAGCACCACCTTGTTGTTTGCCCACATGCCCGACCTATGAAGCAGAAGGAAGCGGGCCTTGGAGAGGTAGCAGTTTATTACGGAAGAGATCAAGAAACTTGAAGCAGCTGGTATGGTCAGAGGAGTTCTACATCCCACATGGTCAGAAAATCCAGTGGTAGTCCGAAAGGCTAACGGGAAGTGGATGCTTTGCATAGATTTCATAGATCTCAACAAAGCTTGCCCGAAGGACCCATTCCCCTTTCCACGTATCGATCAGATTGTGGATTCTACTTCAGGCTGCGATTTGCTCTCCTTTCTGGATGCATATTCTGGGTATCACAAAATGTTCATGTCCAAGGAAGACGAAGAGAAGACATCGCTCATCACTCCATGCGGTACGTACTATTTTATCCACATGCCATTTGGTTTAAAGAGTGTCGGGTCCCCTTTTGCAAGGGCAGTCCAGATTGGTTTTGAGACATAGCTGCACAGAAACATTGAAGCTTATATGGATGGTATTGTGGGTTAAGACCAAGGATAGAGCCACCCTTTTCAGGATTTGGAGGAGACATTTGCTAATCTGCGCAAGATCAACTTGTAGCTCAACCCGAAGAAGTGTGTGTTTGGTGTTCCCTCTGGCAAGCTTCTTGGGTTCTTTGTATCCCATCGGGGGATCGAAGCCAACCCTGACAAGATTAAAGCTATCAAGCAGATCCAGGCGCTATGGACAGTTAAGGATGTGAGGCATCTGACAGGATGCGTTGCCGCGCTAAGTAGATTCATCTGCAAGTCTGCAGAGCACGCCCTGCCATTCTTCAAAATTTTGAAGAAGGTAGGGCCCACGAAGTGGACTCTGGAAGCAGATGCAGCTTTGCAAGAGTTGAAGACCTACTTGTCCTCTTTTCCTACCCTGGTTGCTCCCAAACCACAAGAGCCATTGCTGCTATACTTAGCGGAAACCAACCAAGTGGTTTGTGTAGCCTTGGTTGCGTAGCGGGAAGTGGATGAGGCAGAGAGTGAGGAAGGACCGACAGAGCCAGAGAAGGATCAAGACAACAATGAACACAGGAGCGAGAGCAACCCCAAGGACATGGCAAGGAAGAAAGTGGTGCAACGCCCAGTGTACTTCATCAGCTCCTTGTTATAGGGGGCTGGATCGAGGTACTCTGGCATGAAAAAGTAGATCTTTGGTCTCATCATGGCCTCAGGGAAACTGTGCCCCTACTTCCAAGCTCATGAGATTATGGTTGTCACTCGTTTCCCGTTACCAACGATACTCCGAAACCTGAGGCTACCGGCAGAATAGTGGAGTGGTCTTTGGAGTTATCCAGTTTTGGTTTGAAGTTTGAGAGCACATCAACTATCCAGAGCAGGGCATTGGCAGAGTTTATTGCAGAATGGACGCCAACCCCTGATGAGGAAGTACCAGAGACAGTTATCCCCGGAAAGGAATCACCCCAAGAATGGATTATGTATTTCGATTGTACCTTTTCCCTACAAGGTACAAGGGCTGGGGTGCTTCTTGTCACCCCCTCCGGGGAGCACTTGAAGTACGTGATGTCTACTACACCACCTTCTTCTTGTAGACGTTGTTGGGCCTCCAAGTGTAGAGGTTTTGTAGGACAATAGCAAATTTCCCTCAAGTGGATGACCTAAGGTTTATCAATCCGTGGGAGGTGTAGGATGAAGATGGTCTATCTCAAACAACCCTGCAACCAAATAATAAAGAGTCTCTTATGTCCGCAACACACCCAATACAATGGTAAATTGTATAGGTGCACTAGTTTGTCGAAGAGATGGTGATACAAGTGCAATATGGATGGTAGATATAGGTTTTTGAAATCTGAATATATAAAAACAGCAAGGTAACTAAAGATAAAAGTGAGCGTAAATGTTATTGCAATGCATTGAAACAAGGCCTAGGGTTCATACTTTCACTAGTGCAAGTTCTCCCAACAAGGATAACATAATTAGATCATATAACTATCCCTCAACATGCAACAAAGAGTCACTCCAAAGTCACTAATAGCAGAGAACAAACAAAGAGATTATGGTAGGGTATGAAACCACCTCAAAGTTATTCTTTCTGATCGATCCATTCAAGAGTCCATAGTAAAATAACACGAAGCTATTCTTTCTGTTCAATCTATCATAGAGTTCATACTAGAATAACACCTTAAGAGACAAATCAACAAAAACCCTAATGTCACCTAGATACTCCAATGTCACCTCAAGTATCCGTGGGTATGATTATACGATATGCATCACACAATCTCAGATTCATCTATTCAACCAACACAAAGAACTTCAAAGAGTGCCCCAAAGTTTCTACCAGAGAGTCAAGACAAAAATGTGTGCCAACCCCTATGCATAAGTTCACGAGGTCACGGAACTCGCAAGTTTATCACCAAAACATACATCAAGTGGATCACGTGATATCCCATTGTCACCACATATAAGCACATGCAAGACATACGTCAAGTGTTCTCAAATCCTTAGAGACTCAATCCAATAAGATAACTTCAAAGGGAAAACGCAATCCATTACAAGAGAGTAGAGTGGGAGAAACATCATAAGATCCAACTATAATAGCAAAGCTCGCGATACATCAAGATCTCTCCGAATCAAGAACACGAGAGAGAGAGAGAGAGAAAGAGAGAGAGAGAGAGAGAGAGATCAAACACATAGCTACTGGTACATACCCTCAGCCCTGAGGGTGAACTACTCCCTCGTCATGATGCAGAGCGCCGGGATGATGAATATGGCCATCGGAGAGGGATTCCCCCCCCCCCTTCGGCAGGGTGTCGAAATGGGTCTAGATTAGTTTTCGGTGGCTACGGAGGCTTGCGGCGGCGGAACTCCCGATCTAGGTTTATTGTTGGGGGTTTATGTATTTATAGGAATTTTTGGCCTAGGTCTCACGTCGGGGGCGGGGGGGTTCTCCGGATCGTCCACGAGATAGGGGCCCACGCCCAGGGCGGTAGGGCGTGCCCCCACCCTCGTGGACAGCTCGGGACTCTTTTGGTCCAACTCTTTTACTCTGGGGGCTTCTTTTGGTCCATAAAAAATCATCAAAAATTGGCACATCAATTGGACTCCGTTTGGTATTCCTATTCTGCGATACTCAAAACAAGGAAACAACAGAAACTAGCACTAGGCTCTAGGTTAATAGGTTAGTCCCAAAAATCATATAAAATAGCATATAAATGCATTTAAAACATCAAAGGTTAATAATATAATATCATGGAACAATCAAAAATTATAGATATGTTGGAGACGTATCAGTACGTCGTCCAAATGCATTTTGCCCGGGAAGAGGCAACCAACAATACAACAGAGTATGAAGGGCTCCTTGCCGGGCTCAAGATTGCCACATAATTGGGAATTAAGAAGCTAATCATTCGAGGAGATTCACAACTTGTGGTGAGACAAGTCAACAAGGATTACCAAAGCCCATTGATGGAGTCATATGTTAAGGAAGTGAGAAGATTGGAGGAATACTTTGATGGATTGCAAACAGAGCACGTACCCCATGTGGAAAACAACATAGCTGATGATCTGTCAAGTGTGCTGTGCAGAAGCTTCCCATGGAACGAGGGACTTTTGTTCTCCATCTTACTTAGCCCTCCGTATCCCTAGCAACAATGGCCCAGAAAAGGAGAAAGTTGGACTCCAGTAAGCCTCTCCCGGTAGAGCCGCCCGCTCCTGGCAGAGACCCTGTCAGAAACAACTCACCACCTGCCGGATCGTACCCTCCAGCCGGGCCCATGGTCCCCATGAACGAGGAAAGTGCCCCCATAGTAGAGGAGGTGCCGCTAGTCCTCGTTGCCGAGCCCCAAGCTCCAAATTGGGCAAGGCACATAGTACACTTCCTCCAAACCGGAGAGCTTCCTAGCGACCAAGAAGAAGCTGAAAGAGTAGCCCGGAGGGCCAGTATGTATCAGCTTGTCGATGACACTCTATACAGAAGGAGGTCGAACGGTGTGAAATTGAAGTGCATCTACTAGGAAGAAGGAAAGAAACTGCTGGCTGACATACACAAAGGCATGTGCGGCTCCCACATTGGATCAAGGGCATTAGTTGGGAAAGCATTCCGGCAAGTATTCTATTGGCCCGCAACCCTCCAAGATGCAGTCGAGCGAGTCACCAAATGTGAAGCCTGCCAGTTCGATTACAAGAACATCCACCTGCCTGCCCAAGCTCTTCAAACGATCCCTTTATCATGGCCATTTTCGGTCTGGGGGCTCGACATCCTCGACCCTTTCCCCTGAGCAATCGGGGGCTTTTAATTCTTGTTCGTTGCTATTGACAAGTTTACAAAGTGGTCGGAAGTGACTGTCATGAGAAAGGTGACTGCTCAATCAGCTATCAAGTTCTTGAAAGAATTGGTGTGTCATTTTGGAGTCCCGGCAAGGATCATTACCGACAATGGCAGCCAGTTTACGAGCTGCACCTTCATGCAATAAGTTCATGCCCTCGAATGCAAGATCTCATTTGCCTATGTTGCACATCCAAGGAGCAATGAGCAAGCTGAGAGGGTGAACACTGAAGTGATGTGAGGACTCAAGACAAGAACCTTTGATACGCTACAGAAGCACAGCAGGCGGCGGATTGATGAGCTGCCGGTCGATCTCTAGTCCCTTAGAACGACACCAAATCGAGCTACCGGGCAGACTCCCTTCTCCCTAGTCTATGGGGCAGAAGCAGTTATCCCCATGGAACTCATTTACGGGCTGCCTCGTGTGCTTGCCTATGATGAAGTAGCGCAAGATCAGCACCAGCGTGACGATGTTGTGCTACTCGAGGAGAACCATCTCCGGGCTGCTACGTGTGCTGCATGCTATCAGCAAGCCCTGCGTCGCTATCATAGCCGCAGGGTTCATGCCCAGTGCTATGAGGAAGGCGACCTTGTCCTTAGGCGCGTTCAGTCCGCCAAGGGTACAAACAAGTTGACGCCGAAGTGGGAAGGCCCTTAACGGGTAGTACGAGTCACCAGACCTGGCGCAGTCCGTCTGGAGATCGGAGATGGCATTCAATTGCAAAACTAATGGAATATTGAACATCTTCACAAGTTCTACCCATAAGGCGCAGCTGTCGGGCCCTACCCGGCAGCCACCCTTTTGTACATGCCTTGCCTTAGCTACATGTAACCCCATGTACATAGCCAGGGAGATGACCCAGAGCAAGAGAGAAATAAATGAAGCGCTAGGGGGCCCCGACCAAGGTTCATGCATGCATAAGGATCCCAAGATCACTGCATAAGCATTTCATGAGCATTTTCATATGCTTATAGATAGGATCGCATCCTACATTCATTCTCATCTGCATGAGGCCGCGGGTTCCTGCCGTGAACTTGGCATCAACAAGGAGTTGAGAAGATAGCCTGGCACTGTGATCCCCGGCAAGACAAACAGATAAGTCCTACCTCTTGTCGATAAGTGTTCTGTAAGATCAAACTTGTGCATAAGAAAACCTCACCGCTCTTCGAAACTTAGGTGCTCCCAGCCGGCTGGAACATTGCTTCTTCCAGGGTGGTCGTAGTGGCCTTTGATGGAAAAGAGTTGGCGGGGGGCTGGTCCCTTTATTTTTTTGCCCGGAAGGCTCAGGTCACTGGCAACAAAATCAAAAGGGTTGCCGCGGAAAACTTGTTTGTTTAAAACAAAGAGGCATTTCACCTCTGCATGGACATATACGTGCACTAGTTCCCGGCAAGGTTCATCTTTTTCATTAATATGCTGGTAATACAAGTGCAAGCATTACAGAACACAAACATGGACTCAAGAGATTGCATTATTTTAATTAAAATTTGGAAAATTCCTAAGGATTGAAAAAAGACAAGTGCTTCGTAAACTCCTATCCCTGTCCCTCTTGTCCAAGGTAGTGCGGTGGGAAGAGTGAAATGACAATTTCTACCCCACGCGTTAAAGTCATTCACGTGCCATTATAAGGGCAGCCCCACCACTATTGGCATTACGCACGACGCACGAGGAAATTGGAAACTGATCCAAGCTCAAGAATAATGAAGAAGCAAAGAAGACCTCAATATGCCACCCTCTTCAACACCCCTGCCTATGCACTTATTAAAGCCAACCCCAACGACGCTCGGCAGCGCGATCAGGGCAGGCCCGGGAGCTTCTGTCGGTGCAACAAACCCTGGGTCTGTTGCCTAGACTATGCACAGGCACGGGCACACGAGTACAACACAGACCGTGCCATAGTACAAGAGACCGAGATCATCGAAGGACCAACATGTGGATCAAGAAGACCAAGATCAAGACAACAGAGCAAGACACCACCAGGAGAAAAGCCTCACTTGCCAGGAAGGCGAGCTCGACAAGGATGGGGTCACCCCCAGAAAAAGAAGTCCAAGACGCCCCAGTAGGGCCTGTCGGGGCTCACGATGGAAAAACCACCTCACCCAACCAGTCCTCCATGACCCACATCATGAATCAGTGCGGCCGTGTCAAGCCGCAAAGTGACTAAGTGGCAGCCATTTACCACATGGCGGCCTCTTTCTACAGGAAAGGCCTACAGATGACACCTGTCCTGCAAAGTGTCAAGCGAGCAGGCATGGAGCTGGCGAGACAACCTGGCAAGGCTTGCTGGGCAACCAGTGACGTGACGTTAAGCGGTGCATTTAATGCACCCTGTCAGCCTGAAGAGTTAGGTATGATAACATTGTTTGATATCTTATCAGTGCATAATGACTACTTTGCCATTGTGGTAATGCCTTAATCTATAAAAGGAGGCCCATGGCAACCGTAGAGAGGGTTAGAAGGTTGGATAACACACACACACACCCATATGTGCATGGCCACGACCGCCCCTACCGGGCAAGTGTACTATGATCCACCACCATTCTTCCACCATCAATCCACCAATGTAGGAGTAGGGTTTTACTCCTCGCGATGGCCTGAACCTGGGTAAAATTTCTTATGTGATCTCTGCCATGCTACCCCATGCTCGTCTGCTCTTTGTGCAACACGACGTCCCCCTGCCGAACCAACAAGGGGCCCTCTAGTCCCATAGGTGGTAGTGGTTTCCCATGACAATCCGTTGTTGAAGGTTGTACCGATGTGCGAGACAGCAACCATCGTCTCTGGTCTGCTATGATCATCTTTCTAACTTGACTAGGCTCCGTGATAGTGATCCAATCTTTTTCTTCATTTCTTTTAAATGCGAGAAGGACTAATGGTGCATTTTTGTTAAACCAAATTGCATTTCATCATAGGACTTCAGATTGTACTCAGACAACAGACTAATCCAATTGTGTCCAGTAATATAAGTGATAGATAGTGCCTTCGTTACTGACATGATATAAGAACTGAAACATGCAAAAATAACCATCATAGAGCAAACCAAATGGTTGTGACGAATGTCACATGGCAAAAGTTGCATCGTAAAATTGCAGCAAAAGTAAGAAAACATGACATTAAATCAATAAGATTTAGACAGTAAATCAATAAGATTTACTTGATGTGACACGAGTGAATCCTTACCAGGAAATAACTATGTTGAAGTTCTAAACAGAAGATTGACCGTCCAATTACGCGTGGCTTGCAAGTCCCCGCTTACTCCCACAAGCAGGACAGTCCAAAGGTCGGGACAAATCGTATAAACCGAACATTCATGGGACTGGAAATCCTAGTGGGTGCGGTAAACCCTGCAATGCATAAAAACATTGCAGTGTAACCATAATTGGTAAACCGTCCTCACAAAAATGATGATCTGGATACTTCAAAATATACAGACTGAATTGAGAGGACAAACATTAACATAGACTGTTCTTAGGACTCACCATAAAACAAAAGCAGCCATACTAAACAATATAGGGCTCACACACACAAATCAAGTACTGAACGATAGTACTTACTACAGACAAGCAAAGTTGCACTAATTAAACTCTACAGACTATTTCATGCCACCGACCTACGGGATGAACCAGCACCATCACCATCTCGTCAACCTTGGAGAACCTAACAGAGGGGTCTTTCCACTCATAAACATGATGATGAAGATATACCGCATCAGATTTGTCGAGAAGCTTTACAAGAACCACACCATGCATTATCGAAGGCACAATCAGGAAATTGTTGTGGTGAAGTACACCCTCGTGAACACGACTGACAACAATGCTACCGGAAAACACTAGTTCAGGACACGTGGCGACAAGGACACAGCAGCTGGATAGTTTAGTAGTAGAACTCATCCTCAGGTCTTCCAGTTCACATGACATGACTTTGAGAACTTCATCTCCACCGCGGACCTGGTTCTAATTCAAATAGGAACCAAATATTTTATTACAACCTCCGTTCAGAAATATAAGATGATTTTTGATATTTTACTCCATCTAAGACCACATATACGCACATAAATGAGTGAACAAAGACACTATATCATGTCTTCAAAGGCATGAGAGCAGATGGATTACTTGCAATATCCATAACACAAGTTACTGAGGCTAATATACTCTCTTCAAAGGTAGCATTGATGTTCATAAAGTAGTTGAAAGTAATCTATAAGAAATGAGTGTCAACCTCTCGCATGTTTTGGTCAAAAAGAGGAATTTAGAACCGTCATTTGCCACAGAAAAATCACATGCAAGATCACCCAGAAAGTTGTACTAATAGTACGGCGTGTTAGATGAAAAACACGATCAAGATCGAGAAAAAGATCGTCAAGAAGAGATATTACTTGGAATTGCTTAATGAGGGATCCCGGAGAGGGGGCCTTGTTGGGGAACGTTGCAGAAAATAAAAAAATTTCTACGATTTCGCCAAGATCTATCTATGAGTTCATCTAGCAACGAGTGATCGGAGAGCATCTACATACCTTTGTAGATCGTGAGCGGAAGCGTTCAAGAGAACGGGGTTGAGGGAGTCGTACTCGTCGTGATCCAAATCACCGGAGATCCTAGTGCCGAACGGACGGCACCTCCGCGTTCAACACACGTACGGAGTGGATGACGTCTCCTCCTTCTTGATCCAGCAAGGGGGAAGGAGAGGTTGATGAAGATCCAGCAGCACAACGGCATGGTGGTGGATGCAGCAGTGATCGCAGCAGGTCTTCGCCGAGCTTCTGCGCGAGGGAGAGGTGTAGCAGGGGAGAGGGAGGCACCAAGACTTTGAGGTGCGGCTGCCCTCCCTCCTCCCCCTTTATATAGGCCCCCTGGGGGGGTGCTGGCCCTAGAGATGGGAACTCCCAAGGGGGCGGTGGCCAACGGGGTGGAGTGCCCTCCAAGGCAAGTGGAGGCGCCCCCACCCTAGGGTTTCCAACCCTAGGCGCAGAGGGGCCCAAGGGGGGGGGGCGCACTAGCCCACTGTGGGCTGGTTTCCCTCCTCACTGCAGCCCATGGGGCCCTCCGGGATGGGTGGCCCCACCCGGTGGACCCCCGGGACCCATCCGGTGGTCCCGGTACAATACCGGTGACCCCGAATCTTTCCGATGGCCGAAACTACACTTCCTATATATAATTCTTCACCTCCAGACCATTCCGGAACTCCTCGTGACGTCCAGGATCTCATCTGGGACTCCGAACAACTTTCGGATTACTACATACTCATATCTCTACAACCCTAGCATCACCGAACCTTAAGTATGTAGACCCTACGGGTTCGGGAGACATGTAGACATGACCGAGATGGCTCTCCGGCCAATAAACAACAGCGGGATCTGGATACCCATGTTGGCTCCCACATTCTCCTCGATGATCTCATCGGATGAACCACGATGTCGAGGATGCAAGCAACCCCGTATACAATTCCCATTGTCAACCGGTCTGTTACTTGCCCGAGATTCGATTGTCGGTATCCCAATACCTCGTTCAATCTCGTTACCGGCAAGTCACTTTACTCGTATCGTAATGCATGATCCCGTGACCAAACACTTGGTTACTTTGAGCTCATTATGATGATGCATTACCGAGTGGGCCCAGAGATACCTCTCCGTCATACGGAGTGACAAATCCCAGTCTCGATCCGTGTCAACCCAACAGACACTTTCGGAGATACCCGTAGTATACCTTTATAGTCACCCAGTTACATTGTGACGTTTGGTACACCCAAAGCACTCTTACGGTATCCGGGAGTTACACGATCTCATGGTCTATGGAAAAGATACTTTACATTGGAAAAGCTCTAGAAAACGAACTATACGATCTTATGCTATGCTTAGGATTGGGTCTTGTCCATCACATCATTCTCCTAATGATGTGATCTCGTTATCAATGACATCCAATGTCCATAGTCAGGAAACCATGACTATCTATTGATCAACGAGCTAGTCAACTAGAGGCTTACTAGGGACATGTTGGTGTCTATGTATTCACACATGTATTACGATTTCCGGATAACACAATTATAGCATGAATAAAAGACAATTATCATGAACAAGGAAATATAATAATAATCCTTTTATTATTGCCTCTAGGGCATATTTCCAACAGTCTCCCACTTGCACTAGATTCAATAATCTAGTTACATTGTGATGAATCGAACACCCATAGAGTTCTGGTGTTGATCATGTTTTGCCCTAGGGAGAGGTTTAGTCAACGGATCTGCGACATTCAGATCCGTATGTACTTTACAAATATCTATGTCTCCATCTTGAACATTTTCACGAATGGAGTTGAAGCGATGCTTGATGTGCCTGGTCTTCTTGTGAAACCTGGGCTCCTTGGCAAGTGCAATAGCTCCAGTGTTGTCACAGAAGAGTTTGATCGGCCCCGATGCATTGGGTATGACTCCTAGGTCGGTGATGAACTCCTTCACCCAAATTGCTTCATGTGCTGCCTCCGAGGCTGCCATGTACTCCGCTTCACATGTAGATCCCGCCACGACGCTCTGCTTGCAGCTGCACCAGCTTACTGCTCCACCATTCAACATATACACGTATCCGGTTTGTGACTTAGAGTCATCCAGATCTGTGTCGAAGCTAGCGTCGACGTAACCCTTTACGACGAGCTCTTCGTCACCTCCATAAACGAGAAACATGTCCTTAATCCTTTTCAGGTACTTCAGGATATTCTTGACCGCTGTCGAGTGTTCCTTGCCGGGATTACTTTAGTACCTTCCTACCAAACTTACGACAAGGTTTACATCAGGTCTGGTACACAGGATGGCATACATAATAGACCCTATGGCTGAGGCATAGGGGATGACACTCATCTCTTCTATATCTTCTGCCATGGTCGGACATTGAGCTGAGCTCAATTTCACACCAGACAAGATCAAGGCTATTCAGCAGATCAAGGTGCCCAAGCGGGTCAAGGATGTGCGTCGGCTCGCCGGCTACGTTGCCGCCATGAGCCGGTTCATCTCCAAGTCGCTGAGCGCGCCCTTCCCTTTTTCAAGATCTTGAAAAAGGCGGGCCCAATAGAGTGGACCCCAGAAGCCGAGGCCGCACTACAGGACCTGAAGAAATACCTTTCCTCCACGCCAATACTAGGAGAATGTGCATGTAGTTCAAATTTGAATTATGCGCATAAAATGCCTGGAAAACCAAGTTAATGTATAAAAATGTCCAAACGAACCCCGAAAAATTCCAAAAGTGAAGACAACACTCTTGTTGTTCTATGTTGACACTCGGATTTTTTTTGAAAGCAATAAGAGGCAACAGATATCGTTTCGTCCCCAAAGGTGGCACGTTCCCTACTGAAACCATCACGCTTGTGGTCAGAAGCTCTGATTTGTGAGAAGCTTATACCCAAACCTGCCCCAAATGGGGCAAATTTTTTACCACAACATGTTGATGCTGCTCCATGATAGCATGCCAAGTTTCATGAATTTCAGATGAGTTTTTGATTTACTGGAATTTAAAACCAGGTATCTCAATGTTTGTGGCCAAGTGACGGTGGCAGGGTGTTTGAAATTCATTTCCATTTCTTGCATGGGACCTACGCATGCACCCAAGGACACATATTTGATTTTTCAACTAGTTTATATGCACTGGAGAATGTGCATGTAGTTCAAGTTTGAACTATGCACATAAAATGCCTGGAAAACCCAGTTAATGTATAAAAATGTCCAAATGAACCCCGAAAAATTCCAAAATTGAACACAACACTCTTGTTGTTCTATGTTGACACTCGGAATTTTTTGAAAGCAATAAGAGGCAACAGATATTGTTTTGTCCCCAAAGGTAGCGCGTTCCCAATGAAACCATCATGCTTGTTGTGAGAAGCGCTAGTTTGTGAGAAGCTTATACCCAAACCTGCCCCAAATGAGACAAAAAATTTACCACGACATGTTGATGCCGCTCCATGATAGCATGCCTAGTTTCATGAATTTCAGACAAGTTTTGGATTTACTAGAATTTAAAAACCATGTATCTCCATATGTGCGGCGAACTGACGGTGGCAGGGTGCTTGAAATTCATTCCCATTTCTTGCATGGGACCTAAGCACGCAACCAAGGATACATATTTGATTTTTCAACAAGTTTATGTGCACTGGAGCATGTGCATGTAGTTCAAATTTGAATCATGCGCATAAAATGCCTAGAAAACCTAGTTAATGTATAAAAATATCCAAACGAACCTTGAATAATTCCATTTTTTTGACGACGCACCAATAGTTGCATGTTCACTGCAGATAAAAGTTCTAGCAATTGAAACACCGTCCATGGCCGCTGTGACCCCATTATGTAATTCAAATCAAGACAAAAAACAAGTAGATCCCACACAGTTTATTATAACCAACCGTGTGAGATGCAGGACAAAATATCTTCGGACCATGTCTGAATAAGGGACCGTATCTGATGAAACTTTGCGCACCAGTTTTTTGGCTAAAGCGGTTCCAAGTCTTCGGCTTCCTCGGAAATATCTACCTCCATGCCTCCTCCCCTTACCAAAAGCCACATTTCCCCTTTTTCCGCCTTCTTTTCCAAGTTGAAACCTTCACTCCTTGCTTGCAGCGCCGCCACCTCCTTGCCGGCGACCCTCCTTCATGTTGCTCGGCCTCGCCTATCCAAGCAGGTAATCCACACCCGACCCCCATCCTCCTCCTCCTTCCACATCCCACATGCCCCAACCGCTGGCGCGAGCGCGACACCTTCTACCCAAATCACCGACCCCTCCACAAAATAAGCGCCAGCCTAAGCCATGGTGCACGCAGTATAGCCAGGACCTCAGGGAGCATTTGGCAGCAGAGAATCAAATCACGGACGCACGCGCGGATGAGGTCGCGATGGCTGCCATTCGTGCCGACCCCCAGATCTTGAAGGAGCACCTTGCCATTTGCTAGCTATGTCGGTTAAGCATGCTCGGTTTACCCATTGCGTGTGCTACTCCTGCCTTTCCTTCACAAATTCTAGTGAATTGTGCTATCTAATTTTACCATGCAATCTGTTGCTCTAGTGTATATGTTCTATATGTCGTGCAGTGTGGTGCTCACTTATTAACTGTTTTGTTAGTTAGTTGTTGTCTTTAGTTAACTGTTTGGTTCATTTCTGCAAATGTGATGCTTAATTCTTCAGGCTACAATTTTGTATTATCTTCCATGTGAGAAATAAATCGAATTTATTCTTAACAAAATACATGAGAAACAAATACAATTGCTATATTTCCAAGTTGTCCAGTATGCTTCGTTTGGTTATACATTGTGCAATGTGGTGCTCAGTTAACGTTTGGTCCATTTGTGTTGTGGTGTTTAGTTAACTGTTTGGTTCAATTCTGCAATGCGATGTTCAATAGTTGTGGGTGCATTCTATTATTGTATGCCATGTGAGGAATAAATTGAATTTGGCTGTAGTAAATACATGAGAAACAAATACAATTGCTACAATTGGTTGTAGTTAACTGTTTTGTTAACTATCTAATCTTCTATTAGGAGTATGTTATATTGTGCAATGTGGTGCTCAGTTAATGTTGGTTCATTTGTTGTGGTGTTTAGTTCACTGCTTGGTTAAATTCTGCAATGTGATGTCCAATTGTCGTGGGTAGAATTTTATATTATTGTGCATGTGAGGAATAAATCGAATTTGGCTGCACGTAATACATGAGAAACTTATACAAGTGCTATATTTCCTAGTTCTTAATCATGCTTGGTTTGGATAAATGGATTTCCCATGTGGCTTGAATTAATCTGATGAATCTGCAATGTGCTTATTTTTCATCAACATATTTTACTGATAGCATGCGAACCCTTACTTAACCTGATGACTAAATACCTTATATGTGTTGTAGGGAAACAATGGGAAGCGCTGACGTTTACAATCGAGGTTAGCACATGCATGGTCTATTATCTAATAGCACATTATTGTGAAATTGCAGGAACCATTCTAATATTTAGGTTTTTAACAATTTGGTCTTGCACATGTAAGTCCTGTTGTCAGAGGTTTTGACCCACTGTTCGACCCTTTTTTCATATGTGGAAATGAGTTATCCATGAATATTAGTCAAGTCAAGAAACTTAGAAAGATTGTTAGGATAAAGAAATTAGCGACAAAAAACAACAAGATCTTTGTCTGCACAATGAAGAAGACATCAGTTGACTACAGGATGGTACTAACTATTATACCTTGCCTTTTTTATTCCTTTGCCCCATTTCCAGTATAGAGAGATATTTATGCACATCCTTGTTTTCAGGCCTTTCCAAAGTAGTTCACTGATGACTACCACTCAAACCACTTGTATGGCCAGGAGGCGAGGAAGGTATTCATACAACACTGACGGTTCAATATTGAAGTGTTCCTGAAGAGGATGAAGGATGAACGATCAATCATCCACAAGCACTGGCATAAAGTTACAAATATGTTCAACATCAATGAAGGCTCAATATTTGCCTTCTGCTTCAGCAGTTTTCCAGATGAGATACATCTGTCTATGTACCGTCTATGATGCGAATTTTGAAAGGTTATGGATGTTGCATGTGAAATTTGGTCCTAGTTTAGTTGTGTAATGGGGTAGTTGAGTGCTGAGGTATATGATGTTGTACTCTAATGTATTTCAGTTATGAAAAAGAAATATATTGTGTGCCTAATATGAAATGTCAATTATATTAATAAATGGATTATGAATAATCAGATAATTAGCCTGCTAATGGTGAATTAGCCTGCTAATTGGGTTTTGCTATTGCAAACGAATGTTGAAAAAATACCGTGGGCGATGACCTCAGGCAACGCACACAATTTCTAGGAATAAACTGTGTTGGATCAATGAACAATCACACATGACTTTCTCTTGAAAACTGTTTGCGTTAGGCCACCTTGCGCAAACGTTTACCACATAAAAACTATGTGTGATGGAGAGCCTTTGCTACACAGTTTCTTCTACGGACCGTGTGTGATACATTCAATAACGCAAACGATTTAACAGAAAAAATGTTTGTGATGTACCTGTGAACGGAAACATTTTCCTTGGAGCGACTGTGTGGAATGTACACACGAACGGAAACGTTTGGCGGGGACTGACTATGTGGGATGTACTTGCGACCGGAAACAATTTCGACGTATAATTGTATTTTTTAGCTCTACTGCATGTATTTTCGTATTAGAGCGCTCGCCGGTCGCACATGATCTCATTTTATCGAGCGTGCATGTCAGGATGGCATATCCCCGACGGTTTCTGGGTCGTGTGGGAAGGACCCCCTTATTGCGCACACTCACTTGGCGTGGTTCCAAATGTCGTCGCGGAAAGGGGTTAAAAACCATTTGTTTAGGAGCTCGCTGCACTAGTGTATATTCGTGATCATTGCCTTAGATATCTTCATAACTATGCGCTTTTCTATCAATTGCTCGGTTGTAATTTGTTCACCCACCGTAATACATTCTATCTTGAGAGAAGCCACTAGTGAAACCTATGGCCCCCAGGTCTCCTTCTTATTATATTGCATCTCTTTTATTTACATCGCATCTCGTTTACTATTTTGCAATCTTTACTTTTCAATCTATACAACAAAAATACCAAAAATATTTACTTTACTATCTTTATTAGATCTCACTTTTCCGAGTGACCGTGAAGGGATTGACAACCCCTTTATCGCGTTGGTTGCAAGGTTCTTGATTGTTTGTGCAGGTACTAGGTGACTTGTGCGTTGTCTCCTACTGGATTGATACCTTGGTTCTCAAAACTGAGGGAAATACTTATGCTACTTTGCTGCATCACCCTTTCCTCTTCAAGGGAAAACCAACGCATGCTCAAGAGGTAGCACCAATTTGTCGTCTGTTTTTTATATTTACAACCCTTTTAATATTACTTTCAATATTTGCAGTCGTCTTGAAAGAGTTGTAGCCCATCAGGGTAGAGAAAAATAAGTAGCCCTTTATTGGGTATTCTTTCGAAAAAATAATTTGGGCTCATTTTCACAAAGAAAAAATAGCTGGGCTAGTCATGTGGTGAATGTAAAATATAAGCCTGGCTTAGACGGGCCACAACCCAGTTAAGACCCTACTCCGTCAACAATAACAAAAAAATACTTCTCGAGGAGCTACGTCCCAGGTGTTAGCCGATCTTGTGCTCTTCTCTTATCTATTGACTATATAAGCTGGTAATGTCGTGGGTCCTAGATGTCAGGAAACCACTTGGCGGAAGCATTTTAGTTTTCTATACGCTAACTATGGATTATATATAACGAAAAATAAGGAACTTCCTTGTGTACGGCCATGGACATGGTGGGCCCCTACTGTCATCCTCTCCACATATAGTCCTTTCCCGATTCCTCCTATTTATTCACCATGTTGACAACACGAGATGCCAGCGCAGCGGCGAGTGCATCAACGCGTGCGGAGGATGACAGCAAGGCCTCGGACGTCGGCATTAATGATTTAGGAGATGGTGGGGTGGCGATGTGTGCGTTGAGGTGCAGCCAGCCGTGGGAGGCGGAAGCAGGTGGCCTCGCGACGCTGGTTTGTTTTTGGCGGCTGGAGAAAGACAAGACTGAAGAAAAACGACAGAATATAAAATTAGCATAAGTACTTAACAGACTTAACTAAAACTAGCAGGGGCACTTAACAACCATAGCTGAAAGCAGTATGAGTACTTATACAGGTTCAACCGTACAAAGCATGCCTCGATCAGTGCTACTTTGCCTGGAGTAAACCAAGGGTGAGGCCACCAAGCCCCATGACAAGGCCCAGGCGCCACCCCGTGCATCCACAACCTCCTAAAAGCGGCTTCATCTCCAATGTGGTCAATAAAACAGGATATTCGCTTTAGAGCCTTGGAAAAGCATGAGCATAACCTTCTGTCATATTCTCCAAGATGGACGGGCCTTCATTATTTGAGACCACCCATGAATAAGTATCTTTTCACCTCTAAGGGGAATGGAGTAGGTCGACATAAACATCATGTTGTGACCAAGCGCAAGTCTGACCCGACCATGGTCAGGCATTTGTATAGGAACAATAGAACTGTGACGTTTCTCTTTCAAGAAGATCACAACTATAAAACTGTGTATAAGCAAGAGTTTATGAACAACATATATAACAGAAAAAAGCTCGTACCATAAGTTTCTCGACACAGTTGGACCTGTTCAACATATGCAGTAGTGGCACACATATCCCACGCGGCCTTCCACCATTAAAATGGCCCACGAGAACCTCAATACGATCAATAAAGTGTAGGAACCTGTGGATGTCGTCCCAGTCAACTTCAGTGCCATCAGTAATAGTCGAGTTTTAATAGAATAACAAACGAGTAGCTTGGTTAACTTTGAAATAACCTACATGTGCCACCAACTATAAGAAATATTAGTTAGAAGTAGAATCTTCGTGAGAGAAGGGAATCACAAATAGTTGCTACTTCTAAAGTTAAATTGTGATTAGTTAGACATAGTAGGTGGATTAAGAAGTAATCGAGGCAACAAGCAAGAACCAGATACAAAACTAACATGGATGAACTACTGGAATGATGTCGGGGTGGAAGATCACAGTGAAAGATGAGATCTGGTTCTGCTATTTCCATCAACATTTGTGCGCCTACTTTTAGTCTGTAACACTTGAGAAAGTTTATCCATGTTCGGCCATAAAAAAGCAGCGATATTTTTGGTTTATGAACCCAACTCAAAACATATATCCATGGCTTGTCTTCAATGTGACCATTAAACTAGTGTATTCAGTTATGGCAAGGCCAACCATGTTGAGTACATGTCCTCTGGCAGAGCAAGGAATGCACTGCAGGAAAAATAATATGAGAACACAATGTATTCTCTATCCAAATCTAGAAATAATTTCCTCCTTCACGTTAGTGTTGACCATGGTACTAGTACATTTTATCCAAATATAGCAATCCAATTTCCAAATGAGTCGACAACATGTTCAACAACCCCCACCCTCCCGGATAGAAAAGAGGATTCTAGGAACATACTATGCACGTTTCAAAATCCTGTGTTAGGATGAGAAGGAACAACTGTGGCGTCTCACCGAGGGCACAGAATCTTGTAGGGTCCTCGCACATTGGGCACTGCAAATGAAACACACTAGATTCAGCAAGAAGAAAAATGCATCAATGGCGACAACTGCCATCCTAGGATTACCCGCAACCAAGGAACCACTACATGAAATATGTCAACTAGTGACCTTCTGTCAGTGACCCTGGAAGAATTGGTCATAGATCTATGACCATTTGAGACCAATTGGCCAAAAGCTGTTCGGGGGGCTCCAAACCCTAAAACATTGCGACCATTTTGGTCGGAAAGGTCGTAATTTCCTTACACGAAATGGTCATAAAGCAAATAGCGCTGGTCCGTTGCCTTATTTCTAGTTGTTAACAACCAATATAGATGGTCATGGCCTTGTAAATTGTGGTGGGTTGTGATGACTAGGCGCCATCTCATCAGTTTTGCCTATGTGTCATGTCCATGTGTCAAATTTTGCCCTAGGTTGTGAAGCAACCTATATTTTTGTTATTCCAAAAATTCCCAAAAAATTCTCATAAATTGTCTGGATCATATCTTCATCAAATATGTTAGAAACCTTCCTTGCCTAGTTCAAAAATAACTCAACAATATTCATTTTCCTATTATGTTCAAAGCAGCACTTTGTGAAGGAAGTGTTATTTATATATTCTTGATTTCCCTAAAAATTTGTGAAGACATTCTTCTTAGTATATGATCATTCTCAGCCAAAACTCACGCCCATTGGCCATGTGCATTTCTCGTACTGCTAATCAAACACTTGGCTGCTAATTCATCTTTGAGCATAGTTCGGTCTCCTCATGAGAATCTTATGTTGTAATTTTCTTCCTAGCACCTATCTGGGGAGTGCCCAACCCACTAGACATGCCTAGGCCGCCCAGAACACATGGCAATGCCACGGTCACGCGGTGACCACGCGGCGGGTATGCGAGCTTATGCGCTCTAGAGTTGGGGCCCTCGGCCACCGTCCAAACCTCGATGTCTCGTCATAAAACCATGTATTTCTGTTTAAATAGATACTTACTTACCTAGAAATGATTTTTGGAAAAATAAAGACCAAACTAT
This sequence comes from Triticum aestivum, assembly GCF_018294505.1. Lineage (NCBI taxonomy): Eukaryota > Viridiplantae > Streptophyta > Magnoliopsida > Poales > Poaceae > Triticum > Triticum aestivum. Next base: position 273,714,310 of record NC_057797.1, on the reverse strand, counting down.
GAGGCAGCTGCAGTTCAAATTTGACCCGCTTCCAGCTAAATCGGCGGGAATTTGTCTTTTTCACCAGAGGTGGATCAAATTTTTTGACACCCAACCATTTTGTCAATTGTGCATTAAATATGGCCTAGTATTTTATAAAATTGATTAGGTCCAATTTTGCAATAAATATATGGTAGGTCCTTCACAAAAAACTCATTTCGGGCACTCGGAAAATAGAAAATGTATTTTCCGTGAAAAGAAAATGAAAAATCCCTTAGGCAACATTGTTTGGAATTTCAAGATGCACCCTTGTGCACAATATGATATCATTTGAACAAACCATGCCATGAATGTGGCCATAAGATTGATCGTTTGGCTTGAAAGCCATGAATCTTCACGCATGATAGCTCATTTCTGAGAACACTTTTTTAAAAATAATTTCCGTATTACAAGTTTATTATTTTTCCTTGAAACTTTGTCACATATAATGACACCATGCGAAGGTTTTCCAATTATTTGATTTTTTTTTAATTTTTTATGCCCGTTTCAAAATGCGGTCAAAACGGTGGGCTTGACCGTTCCTAGCTAGTGGTTGAATCTTGGAATTTTTTGGTGTTTCTTTGATTAAATAGATACTTATGTACCTAGAAATGATTTTTGGAAAAAATAAAGACCAAACTACAAGGTAGCTATAGTTCAAAGTTGACCCGCTTCCAACTGAATCGGCGGAAATTTGTCTTTTTCACGAGAGGTGGATCAAAATTTTTTACACCCAACTATTTGGTCAATTGTGCATTAAATATGTCCTAGTATTTTAGAAAATTGACTTGGTACAATTTTGCAACAAATATATGGTAGGTCCTTCACAAAAAACCCTCTTTTCAGGCACTCGAAAAATGGAAAATGAATTTTTCATCCAAAGAAAATGAAAACCTCCTTAAGAAACATTGTTTGTCATTCCAATATTCACCCTTGTGCACAATATGAGCTCATTTGAACAAACTATGCCATGAATGTGGCCATAAGATTGAGCATTTGGGTTGAAAGTCATTCATCTTCACACTTGATAGCTCGTTTCTGAGAACACTTTTTTAAAATAATCGTCGTATTACAAGTTTATAATTTTTCCTGGTAACTTGGTCACATATAATGACGCAATATGAAGGTTTTACAATTTTTTGATTTTTTTTGAATTTTTTATCCCCGTTTCAAAATGCGATCAAAACGGCGAGAATGTCCGTTCCTAGCTAGTGGTTGAATCTTGGAATTTTTTTGGTGTTTCCCTGATTAAATAGATACTTGTGTACCTACAAATGATTTTTAGAAAAAATAAAAAGCAAACTACGAGGTAGCTACAGTTCAAATTTGACCCGCTTCCAACTAAATCAGCGGAAATTTTTCTTTTTCACCAGAGGTGGATCAAAACTTCTGACGCCCAACAATTTGGTAAATTGTGGTTTAAATATGTCCTAGTATTTTAGAAAATTGATTTGGTACAATTTTACAACAATTATTTGGTAGACCCTTCACAAAAAAACTCATTTTGGGCACTCGAATAATGATTTAAAATAGCTACAAAGATAAAAAATTGCATGCAAACTGGCTATCATCCATAAAATATGGTCTAAATTGATAGAAAATTTTAGTTGTGCCATTTTGCAAAATATTTTTGATAACTGCTTCACAAAACCCTCCTAGTTTTAGTAATCACATTTTTTCTAAACCAATCAGAGCTCTTCACACGGATCACCCCCCTTAGCCGATCTGGACCGTCCACATCCGACGGATCCAACGTCTCTCTGATCCCCTCTCAACCCAACCCAACCCAAACCCTAGAAGCCCCCCTCTCCTCGCTCGATCTTGATCTCGCTCCCCTCGTCTCCCACATCGCCTCCGCCACCCACCCCGATCCCATCCCTCCCCTCGTCTCCCTCCCAAACCTTGCCGCCGGCAGCCTCTCCCCCTCCTATCCGCTTCCCTCCCACCTCGTCCCCATCTCTCTCCCGCAGGACGTTGGCAGATTAGGAGCAAAAACAAAATCCCCCAAGCCCAACCCACTTCCTCTGCCCTCTTCCTCGATCCCGTGTCCGCCGCCGCCCCTCATCTGCACCGGCACCGGGCTTCCCTGCCGGTGACCTCGCTGCCCTTCTCCCGCACCGCTGCCGCCCCCACCCTCTCGCCCTTCCTCATCTTCTGTCTCTTCGCTTGGCCGTTGCGCGACTGTCTCTTCCCCATCTTCTCCCGCTTCCCCCCACCCAACCAACACGTTGACATGCAGACACGCTTCGCCACGCGTCGGAGCGGCATCGGCGAGCCATGAAGGGCGGCGGAGCCATCTGGAGCGGTGGCGGGGGCGGCGGCGGGCTGATGCGGACGCGACTGCGGCTCCCCGTGGTGCTCCTCTCCTGCTCCCTCTTCTTCCTCACCGGCTTCCTCAGCTCCCTCCTCTTCACCTAGGTAACTAACACGGCCCGGCCCAGCTCGCAGATTCGTTTCGTCGTGCGCACGCGCGGGCCTCTGATCTGGGGTGGCTCTGGCGGTTGTTCCGTGGCAGGATCCGCAGGGGGAGGAGGACGTGGAGCAGCCGCTGCGGAGGGAGCGGCTCATGGAGGCGGTCTAGCCGGAGATGGCATACGGGGAGTCCGGCGAGCCCGCGCCCTCCTTGATCCCTTACTAGGTCATGCCTCGTCCCGATTCCCTTCGTCGCATTTCCATTTTGTTCTTCGGGGATTTCGTTTAGGCTTTGCGGTGTCAGTGACCACTGATTAGCATTGGGGACAATGGAAGATGGCGTTCGTGAAATTTTTGGTGAGGATGCATGCTGCATTCGTTGGTGACGTGCAAGTTGCGAGAGTGGTATGTTCTATTCTCCTCCCTCCCTCCCACAGTCCCACCCACCCCGTGGCATGTTCTGTTCTGTTCTTTTCTTTTCTTGGCCTGATGATTTTTACTAATGGAGTTGTTTGTGAGTAGTAAATGTCAGTGAATTACAATGTTCGACCTAGTACAGAAAAAAAACTTTGTAACATACAGTACATATTCGAATTGCTAAACTCTACTGTTTAGCATGGCTGGATGGCAGGGGTCACCACTCACCAGGATAGATCCACAACATTGCATTGTTCTTATTAGTGCAACTAGCAGATGAATAATGTGGTTGTTACACGGATGATGCTCCTGTGTTGTTCAGTACTGTATAAGATACCTATGCAGTAACAAAAACAAAGTTTGAACAAGCATGTGCAAATTTGTGTGGCTTTGAATAAGATATCTGTTTCTGACAGCCTTCTCCGATTATGATTTGTGGCTTATTGTCAGAATGATGTTGCTGAAAGAAAGTTTAGCAAGTTCTGTGGCTAGCAGTTATATTTTTCAATTTTTATTACAGCTAAGAGCGTAGCTTGGGTCCTTTTCGGGATAAGAATTGGGAGGCTCCGATGTTATCACCATCCCAGTTTTCGTTCTTCAAATATGTAGAATTATTCTTTGTTTGTTGGATGCTCGAGAGTAGGGGATATGGTTTTCTGGGAGAGACATCTTTACTAAATTATGTGCTAAAAATGTTTTCTTATGTGTGTTTCAGTACGAACACGGATCAGTTGCTGCTCTAAACCCAACAATTCGGAGGAGGAATGCATGAGAAGCGAGTCCCCCAGCGATGCCAAGGTTGGCCGTGTATTATTACTGTTCTTTGAGCTGTCTCTGTTTCAACCATACAATCCGTCTAGCATAAGGTGGATAAGGCAAATACTGGAGACACTGTCGTACATATTGGGCATGGTAGTAGACTGTCAGAACCTTACGGTCTTGCAAAATGTTCAGAATCAATATTCTGCTCCAGTCAGGTTCTATGTATATCCTCTTTTTTTCATGGGATATGCATATCCTATAAGTCATGGTTTATCTCAGAAAAGAGGATTTCAAATTAGAAAGTTCTTCAAATTGCAAGTAAAGGATCCTTAAGAAATGTTTATGGCAGATGTCAACTGCCAGTCTGCAGAAGACAGAAGTGATGTACATATGATCCCCAAATGATGAACAGTACCGTTCTGCAAACCAAAGGGGGCATATGAACAATTTCGGGTGTCTTTTGTGTTGGGGCAAATGGATTATGCTGGACTGACTAAGCTTGAGTCTAAATTTCCTTCATTGTTAATTCAATTAGCCATTGTTTGAGCAAATCATTTCTGCATGCACGTGTACTGGGGTTAGTACTATCTACTATGGTGAATGCCATGCAAACAATTAAGTTGCTTCATTTGATTGCCTGCTACATCTGCACTTAAATACTCATAATACTACTGTCCAGATCTTGTTCAATTGGACTGACTACATATCTCTTGTTAAAATTGTGGTCTTGATCTTTTGTTTAAACCTGAGACATCATGCATAAGTAGCTCTTCCTTTAGAGTCTAAACCTGAGACCTCTTTTGTTTTATATTCAGTTCTATGACTAATGGTCACAATGCTGTTTTGCTATGCTTGATAAACCTGATACCTCTTTCTATTCTTCTTCTTTAGGTCACACTGTTGTTTTGTTGTGGTTGATAAACCTGAGACTTCTTTCTATTCTTCAAGGCGGTTTGGTTTAGGCCAGCCATGGAGCAGAAAGAACGGACATTGCTACTTAAGCAAGAGGGAAGGTAATGATCCCAATGATACTCTTTTCATTTTGTTAAAGGGAATATGTGTCCAGTCAATGCATGCTCTAGATGCTAGCTAATCCTACTGGGCAATATAGCTAATACTTTTCTTATTCTCGCAGACCCGACGAGGCCATTATGCTTACCTTGCTCGAGCGCATCAACCCCGACCATGGCACCACATTCACAGTCTTGAGGTAGCCGTGCTGCAACTACATCAACGCTATCTTCTCTGACTAGATAAGGCTTCGGTCTATCCCATTATTTTCTTTTCTTCTTTGGTCGATGGGCCATGATGCCATTGTGTTGATTCCCTATGTGATGCAGAAGCTATGGTGTTTTGTTTTAAGTCTGTTGTAAATTGTAATTGATAATGATTTGTGTAAAATTAGTGTAGAACATATGTCTTGTTATCTTAAATCGTTCGTGTCGTGCTCAATGAACCATCAAAGATTAAATCGTTTTCTGCATTCAACATCTAGAACCATTCTAGGAGTTTTGGTATACATGCAACAACTATGCCTTCTTGTATTCTGAACAACCATTTCTGGAAGTTTTGGTATTCATGCAACAGCTAGTCCTTGTGGTTATTACGGTTACATGTTACATGTAGAGATGGTTCATGATTTAGTCCCTAGCTGCTTTCTATATTTGTTTTTATTTTGTTTCTAACTCTTTTGGTTAATTGTTAGATGCCTTTGTTCAGCCTGTACGGACATTTCCAGAAATGGTGTTTCCTCTCATGTAAAGAGCTCCAGCCTGAAAGTGAAGAAGTCTGGAGTGTATATGTAGTAGGTTTATATGTTGTGATGGTATCACATGTAATGATGAAATGAATTATGTAAAGATTGTGCTATTAGCCAAAATTGGCATGCGGTTTGATAATTCTCATTTGTTTGTTGTTTTGACTGAAATAATTGTGTGGAAATTGAAACATTAGCTGTCTTTAATTAGAACCCGACAAGTGGGACCTAATAGTATTTGGCATATAAAAAGGCAATTTTCCAAATAATATTTACAGGAAAAAAACTAGAAACTAAGGAAATGGATTGTAAAAAGGCCGAGGTCCAATTGAGAAATAGATGTGAACAAAAAAAGAAATGGTCTAAAAAAGGATCACGACCCTGGAAATAAAAAGGCTGCAATAATGGGCTTGGACCATGAAGCCGATCAAAAATTGACAGAAAAATAATATAAAAAGGCCGAATTATTGGGCCTGGCCTATGTAAAACACCGAATCGGACCGGGCTGAATCTTATCAACGACCTTCTCAATTGGTCGCAATTTTGCCATGCCAGATTGCCACGTCGGATGCCTACATGGCCTGGGGAGGCTGCTAGTGACCAAAGCAAAACAATAGGCATATTTTGGTCGTAAACGTCTACGACCTTCTCACAGAAAAGGTCGTTAATTTTAGTTTACGACCGCCAGCTTTTGACCTTCTGTTTTTGGTCACAAAAAGGTCGCAAATGAAAAACAATGACCGTTCAGTGACCAATAGTCAAGGTCACAAGTTGACATATTTCTTGTAGTGAACTTGGATTTTATCGGGGATGGATGAAGAATTCGTACCTAGTTCTTCATGAGAAAACCCTATGCAATCGCCGAGAGGGGGTTGTCTCTAAACAAGCATACGAGGGAGAAGGGGATTCATGCCTAGTGAAATGTTGCTGCTTTGTCCGTCCAGCTTACTGCCAAAGTTGGAAAGGTGGTTTTTTTTTGTGATTTGACGGCACATTGCGCATTACTGCGGCGCTACGACCGGGGTGAGTCTACCTTCCAGTTGTGCACTCTAATTTGGTGCATGGCACATGGACCCCATTGCTGGATGCCCCACATATCAGCGAAAGGAAGTAGAAAGGCTGGAGTAACTAGTTACACATAAATATATTTTTGACAAAGAGATACTCCCTCTGTAAAGAAATATAAAAATATTTCATATCACAACTTTATACATAAGAAAAATTAAGGGGAATATATATATATATATATATATATATATATCAAAATATGGGGGTTCAACTGAGAATATAATACTCAGACAGGCTCATGGTTTTTGACTTTGGGCCACAGGCCGGTGGGCCTGCATGTTTTGGGGCCCATGTGTTCTAACTCGGTGCATTTCATATTGCAAGTGATCGGTACGACACTCATTTTAGATGTTGTCATAAGGCGAATACAGAAAATTGAATAAAGCACGACAGCTGTCAGAATGAAATCGAACAATAGTTCCTAACTAACAATCAGAGTTGCAATTCTTTCATGATATCCTACGTGATAAATAATACTGTCGTACTACTTATACACACATGACACTTGTTTCACCATGCCATATTATTACATCAAAATCTCTCGGAGGATAGATCAGTTCGGCAATTGCATGCTACTACTAAAGAATTTCAAAGTTGATTTGGACCAGCTCTCCTTGCTGAGAAAGTTCGATTTTGACATTATCCCATATAGCAAGATTTCATTTAGATTTGAACCTTGACCATCCTTTAGCATCAATCATCATGTGACCATCCTTTGTACTTACTGTATATTGAGTAGGTTCATTCACACCAAGGCTACGCATGGTAAGAGAAACTTGGCCAAGGTCATGCAGATTGTTGAATGACTCCCTCGTTGCTCTAGGAATTCTTTGTTTGCAAACAAGAAGACATACACAAAAAGTTACATCAACATAGTGAATCATGTGAAACAACATGGAAAGAAAAAAGAACGAAGCACTTGGGTGGCCAATGCTGACCAAGAAGGAGGAAATGTCGGCTTTTGTAAGGACTTTGGTATATGCAGTGTGAACTGTAGCCCGGTGATACGTCTCCAACGCATCTATAATTGTTGATTGTTCCATGCTATTATATTATCTGTTTTGGATGTTTAATAGGCATTAACATGCACTTTTATATTATTTTCGGGACTAACCTATTAACCGGAAGCCCAGTCCCAGTTTCTATTTTTTTTTCTTATTTCAGCGTTTCACAGAAAAGGAATACAAACGGAACGAAACCTTCGCGAGGATCTTTCTTGGAACAAATGCAACCCAGGAGACTTGGAGTACAAGTCTGGAAGTCCACGAAGCTTCCATGAGGCAGGGGGCGTGCCCCCACCCTCGTGGGCCCCATGGAGCTCCACCGACGTACTTCTTTCGCGTATATATACTCTTATACCCTAAAACATCCAGGAGAGCCACGAAACCACTCTTCCATGCCGCAACCTTCTGTACCCGTGAGATCCCATTTGGGGGCTTTTTCCGGCAATCTGTAGGAGGGGGAATTGATCACAGAGGGCTTCTACATCAACACCATAGCCTCTTCGATGATGTGTGAGTAGTTTACCATAGACCTTTGGGCCCATAGTTATTAGCTAGATGGGTTCTTCTCTCTCTTTGATCTTCAATACAAAGTTCTCCTCGATGTTCTTGGAGATCTATTCGATGTAATATTCTTTTGCGGTGTGTTTGCCGAGATCTGATGAATTGTGGATTTATGATCAAGTTTATCTATGAACAATATTTGGTTCTTCTCTGAATCCTTATACGCATAATTTGATATCTTTGAAAGTCTCTTGGAATTATCGATCCAGTTTGGCCTACTAGATTGATCCTTCTTGCAATGGGAGAACTTCTTAGCTTTGGGTTCAATCTTGCGGTGTCCTTTCCCAGTGACAGTAGGGGCAGCAAGGCACATATTGTATTGTTTCCATCGAGGATAAAAAGATGGGGTTTATATCATATTGCTTGAGTTTATCCCTCTACATTATGTCATCTTGCCTAAAGCATTACTCTGTTCTTATGAACTTAATACTCTAGATGCATGCTGGATAGCGGACGATGTGTGGAGTAAATGTAGTAGATGCAGAATCGTTTCGTTCTACTTAACACGGACGTGATGCATATATTTCATAATCATGCCTAGATATTCTCATAACTATGCACTTTTCTATCAATTGCTCGGCAGTAATTTGTTCACCCGCCGTAATACTTTCTATCATGAGAAAAGCCACTAGTGAAACCTATGGACCCCGAGTCTATTTTATATCATATAAGTTTCCAATCTACAATTCTAGTTTACTATTTATTTTATTTTGCAATCTATACAACAAAAGTACCAAAAATATTTATCTTATTATCTTTATCAGATCTCACGTTCGTAAGTGACCGTGAAGGGATTGGCAACCCCTTTATCGCGTTGGTTGCAAGGTTCTTGATTGTTTATGCAGGTACTAGGAGACTTGCGTGTAGTCTCCTACTGGATTGATACCTTGGTTCTCAAAAACCAAGGGAAATACTAATGCTACTTTGCTGCATCAACCTTTCCTCTAAAAGGGAAAACCAAAGCATGCTCAAGAGGTAGCAAGAAGGATTTCTGGCGCCGTCGCCGGGGAGATCTACGCTCAAGTAAAGACATACCAAGTACCCATAACAAACTGTTTTCCCTCGCATTACATTATTTGCCATTTTCCTCTTGTTTTCCTCTCCCCCACTTCACCTTTGTCGTTTTATTCGCCCTCTTCCGTTTGTCCTTCTATTTGCTCGTGTTACCATGTGCCTTCTATTAGCTTGCATATTCGCTTGCTAAATATCTATTGTTATGGATCCTCATCCTCTTGCTAATCTTTTTAAAAGATCCAATTATGATGAACCAATTGCTAGTGAGTTGAGTGCACTAGATTATCTTTAGGAGGTTTTGCTTGAAATTCGTGAATCTGAAAATTGTGATGAAGTACTTTACGATAGATCTTGGAATAAAAAGCATGATTGCAATGATGTTATTATAAATTCTATTGATGTCAATTGTGTTAATGATATGCAAAACCTCAAGCTTGGGGATGCTAGTTTTGCTATGTCCACTACTTGTTGCAATGATCATGATTGGGGTTATTCTTCTTTTGATCTTGAAAATTTATTTAAGCTCCATGATGAATATGAGATTGATAATAGTGTTTGCAATATTATTGAAAGTGGGTTTGGAAGAGTGTCAACTTTAGATCCCACATATTTGGAGAATGTTCAATCTTATGCAATTTTTGATAAAAGTGGGTTCGGAGAGGTCATGACTTTAGTTAATGTTAATCCCACTATTTTGGAAGAGTGTCAACTTCGCATGCATGTGGATCATGTTGAGAATTTGTTATGTGATAGCTATTTTGTTGAATTTTATTATGATCCCACATGTAATTATTATGAGAGAGGAAAATATGGTTGTAGAAATTTTCATGTTGTTAAATTTCCTCTCGTTATGTTGAGATTGTCAATGTTTTATTCCTCCCCTTTGCACATGCTAGATATTTCTTATCTTGACAATTTGTTTCCATATAAAATTCCTATGCATAGGAAGTTTTTTATACTTAAATGTGTTTGTCACATGTTTCATGATGCTCTATTTGTGTCTCAATTATTATCTTCTGTGTGAGCATCTTTGAAATATTATGCCTAGCTAGGGGCGTTAAACGATAGCGCTTGTTGGGAGGCAACCCAATTTTATTTTTGTTCCTTGCTTTTTGTTCCTGTTTAGTAATAAATAAATAATCTATCCTCTATTATGATTGTGTTTTTTATGTTTCAATTAGTGTTTGTGCCAAGTAAAGCCTTTAGGATCTTCTTGGGTGATTGTTGTTTGATCTTGCAGATAAAAACAGAAAGTATGTGCTCACGAGAATAATTTTCATTTTTTTACCAAAGAGAGATAAAATACAAATTCCAACTGCAGTATATCAATATAAAAATTATTTCGGTCTTCCTAATTTTTCAGAATTGTTGGAGTTACAGAAGTATTCGAAACCTCGAGATTACTACAAATTGTTTTGTTTTTGACAGATTCTGTTTTTCGTGTGTTGTTTGCTTATTTTGATGCATCTATGGCTAGTATCGGGGGGTATGAACCATAGAGAAGTTGGAACACAGTAGGTTTAACTCCAATATAAATAAATAATGAGTTCATTACAATACATTAAAGTGGTGGTTTGTTTTCTTATACTAACGGAGCTCATGAGATTTTCTGTTAAGTTTTGTGTGGTGAAGTTTTCATGTTTTTGGGTAAAGATTTGATGGATTTTGGAACAAGGAGTGGGAAGAGCCTAAGATTGGGGATTCCCAAGGCACCCCAAGGTAAAGTTCAAGGACAACCAAAATCCTAAGCTTGGGGATGCCCCGGAAGGCATCCCCACTTTCGTCTTTGACTATCGGTAACTTTACTTGAGGCTATATTTTTATTCACTACATGATATGTGTTTTGCTTGGAGCGTCTTGCATGATTTGAGTCTTTGCTTTTTAGTTTACCACAATAATATTTGTTGTACACACCTTTTGGGAGAGACACACATGAATCGGAATTTATTAGAATACTCTATGTGCTTCACTTATATCTTTTGAGCTAGATAATTTTGCTCTAGTGCTTCACTTATATCTTTTTCGAGCACGGTGGTGGTTCTATTTTATAGAAATTATTGACCTCTCATGTTTCACTTATATTATTTTGAGAGTCTTTTAGAACAGCATGATAATTTTCTGTGGTTATGAAATTAGTCCTAATATGATAGGCATCCAAGATGGGTATAATAAAAAACTTTCATATAGAGTGCATTGAATACTATGAAAAGTTCGATACTTGATGATTGTTTTGAGATATGAAGATGGTGATATTAGAGTCATGCTAGTTGATTATTTGTGAATTTGAGAAATACTTGTGTTGAGGTTTGCAAGTCCAGTAGCATGCACATATGGTAACCTTTGTGTAACAAATTTAAAGCATGAGGTGTTTCTTTGATTGTCGTCCTTATGAGTGGTAGCCGGGGATGAGCGATGGTCTTTTCCTACTAATCTATACCCCTAGGAGCATGCACGTACTGCTTGGTTTTTTATGACTTGTATATTTTTGCAATAAGTATGTGAGTTCTTTATGACTAATGCTGAGTCCATGATTATACGCACTCTCACCCTTCCATCATTGCTAGCCTCTTCGTTACCGTGCATTGCCCTTTCTCACCTTGAGAGTTGGTACAAACTTCGCTGGTGCATCCAAACCCCGTGATATGATACACTCTATCACACATAAGCCTCCTTATATCTTCCTCAAAACAGCCACCATAACTACCTATTATGGCATTTCCATAGCCATTCCGAGATATACTGCCATGCAACTTTCCACCGTTCCGTTTATCATGACATGTTTCATCATTGTCATATTGCCTTGCATGATCATGTAGTTGACATCATATTTGTGGCAAAGCCACCGCTCATAATTTTTTATACATGTCACTCTTGAATCATTGCACATGCCGGTACACCGCCGGAGGCATTCATATAGTCATATTTTGTTCTAGTATTGAGTTGTAATTTTGAGTTGTAAATAAATTGAAGTGTGATGATCATCATTATTAGAGCATTGTCCCCTGTGAGGAAATAAAAAAAGAAGAGAAAGGCCAAATAAAAAAAAAGAAGGCCCCAAAAATGAGAGAAAAAGAGAGAAGGGACAATGTTACTATCAGTTTTCCACACTTGTGCTTCAAAGTAGCACCATGATCTTCATAATAGAGAGTCTCTTATTTTGTCACTTTCATATACAAGTGGGAATTTTCATTATAGAACTTGGCTTGTATATTCCAACAATGGGCTTCCTCAAAATGCCCTAGGTCTTCGTGAGCAAGCAAGTTGGATGCACACCCACTTAGTTTCTTTTGTTGAGCTTTCATATATTTATAGGTCTAGTGCATTTGTTGCATGGCAATCACTACTCCTCGCATTTACATCAATTGATGGGCCTCTCCATAGCCCGTTGATTAGCCGCGTCAATGTGAGACTTTCTCCCTTTTTGTCTTCTCCACACAACCTCCCTCATCATATTCTATTCCACCTATAGTACTATGTCCATGGCTCGCGCTCATGTATTGCATGAAAGTTGAAAAAGTTTGAGAATACTAAAGTATGAAACAATTGCTTGGCTTGTCGTCGGGGTTGTGCATGATAGGAGCAGTTTGTGTGAAGAAAATGAAGCATGGCCAAACCATATGATTTTGTAGGGATGAGCTTTCTTTGGCTATGTTATTTTGAGAAGACATAATTGCTTGGTTTGTATGCTTGAAGTATTACTATTCTTAGGTCAATATTAAACTTTTGTCTTCAATCATCCGGATCTGAATATTCATGCCACAATAAAGAAAATTACATTGAAAATTATGTTAGGAAGCAGTCCACATCAAAAATTCTGTTTTTATCATTTACCTACTCGCGGACGAGCAGGAATTAAGCTTGGGGATGCTGATACGTGTCCAACATATCTATAATTTTTGATTGTCCCATGCTATTATATTATCTGTTTTGGATGTTTAATGGGCTTTAATATGCACTTTTATTTTATTTTTGGGACTAACCTATTAACCGGAGGCCTAGTGCCAGTTTATGTTTTTTTGCATATTTCAGTGTTTCGCAGAAAAGGAATATCAAACCGGAATCCAAACGGAATGAAACCTTCGCGAGGATCTTTCTTGGAATAAACGCAACCCAGGAGACTTGGAGTACAAGTCTAGAAGTCTGTGAAGCTTCCATGAGGCAGGGGCATGCTCAAGGGGGTAGGCGCGCCCCCACCCTCGCGGGCCCCACGGAGCTCCACCGACGTACTTCTTTCGTCTATATATACTCTTATACCCTAAAAACATCAAGGAGAGCCACGAAACCACTATTCCACCGCCGCAACCTTCTATACCCATGAGCTCCCATCTGGGGGCCTTTTCCGGCGATCTACCAGAGGGGAAATCGATCCCGGAGGTCTTCTACATCAACACCATAGCCTCTCCGATGATGTGTGAGTAGTTTACCACAGACCTTCGGGTCCATAGTTATTAGCTAGATGTCTTCTTCTCTTTCTTTGATCTTCAATATAAAGTTCTCCTCGATGTTCTTGGAGATCTATTCGATGTAATATTCTTTTGCGGTGTGTTCACCGAGATCCGATGAATTGTGGATTTATGATCAAGTTTATCTATGAACAATATTTGGTTCTTCTCTGAATTCTTATATGCATGATTTGATATCTTTGCCAGTCTCTTCGAATTATTGGTTTAGTTTGGCCTACTAGATTGATCTTTCTTGCAATGGAAGAAGTGCTTAGCTTCGGGTTCAATCTTGTGGTGTCCTTTCCCAGTGACAGTACGGGTAGTAAGGTACGTATTGTATTGTTTCCATCGAGGGTAAAAAGATGGGGTCTATATCATATTGCTTGAGTTTATCCCTCTACATCATGTCATCTTGCGTAAAGCATTACTTTGTTCTTATGAACTTAATACTCTAGATGCATGCTGGATAGCGGTCGATGTGTGGAGTAATAGTAGTAGATGTAGAATCGTTTCGGTCTACTTAACATAGACGTGATGCCTATATTTCATAATCATGCCTAGATGTTCTCATAACTATGCACTTTTCTATCAATTGCTCGCTAGTAATTTGTTCACCCACCGTAATACTTGCTATCATGAGAGAAGCCACTAGTGAAACATGTGGCCCCCGGGTCTATTTTGTATCATATAAGTTACCGATCTACAATTCTAGTTTACTATTTATTTTATTTTGAAATATTTACATTTCAATCTATACAACAAAAATACCAAAAATATTTATCTTATCATCTTTATCAGATCTCACTTTCGTAAGTGACCATGAAGGGATTGACAACCCCTTTATCGTGTTGGTTGCGAAGTTCTTGATTGTTTGTGCAGGTACTAGGCGACTTGCATGTAGACTCCTACTGGATTGACACCTTTGTTCTCAAGAACTGAGGGAAATACTTATGCTACTTTGCTACATCACACTTTCCTCCTCAAGGGAAAACCAACACATGCTCAAGAGGTAGCACCCAGTCTATTGCCGGTGCAACTACTGGTTCCGTTGCCGCTGCACGGGCCCCAGTAGATGCGAGTGCAACTTCAAGTGTTGGTGCAGGTGCTGGAGTTGTTGCTGGTGCGACTGGTAGTGCAGCTGCTGCTGCTGGAGATGGTTCTCCTTGTGGAGCTAGTGCTGGTGTCGATACTCGATCCTCCGGTAGATCATCCTGATCCGCTGATGCGGTCGGTGCCCAATCCTCAGGTGGATCAGACTAAGCTGCTGCCGCTGTCAGTGCTAGAGCATGTGCCATCATAGAAGGTGCCGGTGCTCTATCTGTGTCGATGCAACAAACCCTGGGTCTGTTGCCCAGACTGTGTACAGGAACGGGAACAAGAGTACAACACCAGACCGTGCCAGAGTACAAGAGATTGAGATCATCAAAGGACCAACATGCAGAACAAGAAGACCAAGATCAAGCTAGAAGAGAAAGACACCACCACGAGAAAAGCCTCCCTTGCCGGGCAGGGGAGCTCGACAAGGACGGGGTCACCCCGGGAAGAAGACGTCCGTGATGCCCCGGCAGGGGCTTGCCGGGGCTCACGGAGGCAAAACCACCTCACCCAACCACTCTTCCACGACCCACATAATCAATTAGTGCAGTGTCAAGCCGTAAAGTGACTAAGTGGCAGCCATTTGCCACATGGTGGCCTCTTTCTACAGGAAATGCCTACAGATGCTCTTTGTGCATCGTGACATCCCCCTGCTGAACCAGCAAGGGGCCCTCTTTTCCCATAGGTGATCATGGTTTCCCACGACATCTTTGGTGCGCTAGGTAGGGGGATCGCTTGTGCAAACCTGAAAGCATGTACATCACATCATCTTCATCACCATTTTCACCTTCGACAGTGCCATCGACTATGGCGCCCAAGAAGAAATCTGGTGCTTTGGCTCATCCATCCACCTCAAAGGCTCTGCCACACGCGGCCTGTGACGCTACGGGGGCACGCGAGGACATGGACGCTATGGGGGATGTGGTTGGATCAAGAGGCACCGTCACCACTTCCCTCATAGCTGACGCAGGAGCGGGAAACACCGTAGGAGAGCATCATCAACAGCGCTCCAACGGCCACGCTCTACAAGGTACGGGTGAGGGGGTTACTCCGTCCGTGCACCCTCCTCTCGCCGACAGGCACAACTGCAGCAACGGCACTCGGTCCGGGGCAAATCACTGCCCTCCAGCCACCACCACCACGGGAGTGACCGCAACGCGTGCGCCTCCCCCGGGACGGGTCGACCAAGTCGTTGCGCCCGACGGAGCCACTGGCCCTCGAGCGCCTTCACCGCACCACCCTGCCATCTATGTGGCCGCACCGCAACAGTGGGCGCGCGGTGCTGCCGCCACTAGCACCATCAGGAGCCAAGCGACGGTGTGATCTACCTCATCATCACCCATGCCAAGTACAGTCACGAAGGCCATGGCACAGGCTCAACTGCTGCTGAGTCTTCTTCCAGCGGCCAAGAAGATGGACGAATGGCGTGCCACCATCCAAAGTCTACATGGGGCTCACAGCGAGCTGGCCCACCACGGCCACCCCAAGCGACGATGATGGCTCATGCTGCTAGTCCCCACCACGACAGCCAGCGCGACCGCAGTAGAATCAAGACCCTGACAACGTCTCTATGGCCTCTTCTGACCCTCGAGCGTGTCCAGGCTGACGGCAAGCCCCGGAGGATAGGCGGGAGGAGGGGAGGGGGGAGACGCATGCGCCATCGTCGAGCGACGCCACGACAACCACCGCCAGACCAACGGGTGTGATGGCCCCGACGTCGACGAGCCTCCGCTCGGTATTGGCATGTGCCTACCTTTCAAGGATGGGTGCCCTACCTTTACTCATGAGCTGCGGCAAGTCCATTGACTATCCGTTCGTACGTTCAAGCCAGAGATACCCGAGAAGTACGATGGGAGGCTGAACCCGACAGAGTTTCTGAGCATCTACAGCATCGATGTTCATGCTGCCGGGGGAAGAGATGAGCTGGCGTTTTCCGACTACATCCCTTTGTCCCTCAAGTCCAATGCGATGTGTTGGTTGATGCACTTGCGGGAGAACTCCATTTCGTCATGGGCTGACCTGTGCCACGAGTTCATTGGAGCCTTCATTGTCGGCCATCAAGAGCCAGGTTGACCCAGCGACTTGCAGCTTCTCCAACAGAAGGAAGGAGAGACCCTCCATAAATATTTACAGAGATTCAGCAAGGTCCATAGGAACATCCCAAATATCCATCTGGCAGCTGTGATAGCTCCCTTCCAGTCCCATGTGCGCGACCACTGGATTCGTTCCAAGATAAACGTGCGGTTTCCCAAGACTGTGAAGAAGCTCTACACCTTGGTGGATAAGTGTGCTCTAATGGAGGAGGGAAGGAAGTTGCCCGGAGAGGAAGATTGCACCAACATCGATTCAGAGGATGATGATGAATCAACCAGTCAGAAGAAGAGCCAAAAGCACAGTAAGAAGCGGAAGGATAAGGCAGCGATGAGTGTTGAAATATCGGGTACGCCTAGTACCAGCAAGAAAGCCAAAGCTGAAGTCCTCGACAAGGAAGCTGCCATGTGCGCTGACTGTCGGGAGACCACGGCTGCCGAGAAAGCCGGGAAAGGTGATGGGCCGTATTGCAAGATTCATCGGACCAAAGGCCACAACCTTCAAGAGTGTTAGCAGGTTGAGAGCTTGTTAAGAGATAGAGAGCAGAGTATGAGAAGCGCGACAAGGAAAAAGGTTGGAATGTCGCTCGTGGTAAGGGCCGAGGCGGTGAAGTAAACCGCCCCGGCAAACCCTTCTGAACCAAGGAAAACCAGCCAGAGGTCGAGATAAGGAGATCTGTGATGGTGAGAGTGATGGAGGGGATGAAGAGAAAACCAGTGAGCAGGAGTTTCAGAAGGCCACTGACGCCCTATGCATTGACGTGAGGGGGTGCATCTTCGCACACCTCTCACCACCAGCTCAAACGGTGGGCACGAGAAGTCAATGCCGTGGAACCAACGCCAAAGGCCTGGAAGCTTCTCAAATGGTCACGCACGCCCATCATCTTTGACGAAGAGGATCATCCTAACCGACCCACAGCGGTAGGGTGTTTTCCATTGTTGGTCTCTCCAACAATTCGCATACTCAAAGGTCAAAAAAATGTTGGTGGACGGCGGGGCCGGGTTGAATCTGATTTCCCCGGCAGTCATCAGCAAACTTCATATAGCAGAAGATGAGTTAAAGGCCACCGACACATTTCAAGGAGTTAATCCCGGCAGGAGTCATCCTAAGGGAAAGATCACGTTGCCGATGACATTTGGGGAGAGCTGAATTACCGGACTGAGAAGATTGTGTATGGTGTGGTCGACCTCCTCCTACCGTACAATGGGATTCTTGGACGCCCAACCCTAGCTAAATTCATGGCGGCATTCCACTATGCCTACAACACCTTGAAGATGCATGGGCCTGTGGGAGTCATTACCATCCCATCAGACAAGAAGGATGCTATAATTTGCATGGACAAGATGTACTGGGACGCAGTCGCGATAGAGGCAGCGGCAGCAGCAGTTCCCGCCAAGGAGGACAGAGGAAACAAGAAGGGTAGCAATGACGCTGGCAAGAAATCCGGGAAGCGTACTTCTTGGGAGTGCACTGTGCCTATCAATGACTTACCGGAGTGCTCCAACAGCAAGAGATCTAAGGTCACTGCACCCCAAGTGAAAAAGGTCCTGGTAGGCTAGCTGGCGTTGATGGTACTTTCACTATCAGCGCCACCCTCGATGACAAATAGGAAAACATGCTCATTGCCTTCCTGCGGGCGAATATCGATGTGTTTGCCTGGCCACCATCTGATATCCCCGATGTTCCCAGGGAGGTATTCGAGCACCACCTTGTTGTTTGCCCACATGCCCGACCTATGAAGCAGAAGGAAGCGGGCCTTGGAGAGGTAGCAGTTTATTACGGAAGAGATCAAGAAACTTGAAGCAGCTGGTTTGGTCAGAGGAGTGCTACATCCCACATGGTCAGAAAATCCAGTGGTAGTCCGAAAGGCTAACGGGAAGTGTATGCTTTGCATAGATTTCATAGATCTCAACAAAGCTTGCCCGAAGGACCCATTCCCCTTTCCACGTATCGATCAGATTGTGGATTCTACTTCAGGCTGCGATTTGCTCTCCTTTCTGGATGCATATTCTGGGTATCACGAAATGTTCATGTCCAAGGAAGACGAAGAGAAGACATCGCTCATCACTCCATGCGGTACGTACTATTTTATCCACATGCCATTTGGTTTAAAGAGTGTCGGGTCCCCTTTTGCAAGGGCAGTCCAGATTGGTTTTGAGACATAGCTGCACAGAAACATTGAAGCTTATATGGATGGTATTGTGGGTTAAGACCAAGGATAGAGCCACCCTTTTCAGGTTTTGGAGGAGACATTTGCTAATCTGCGCAAGATCAACTTGTAGCTCAACCCGAAGAAGTGTGTGTTTGGTGTTCCCTCTGGCAAGCTTCTTGGGTTCTTTGTATCCCATCGGGGGATCGAAGCCAACCCTGACAAGATTAAAGCTATCAAGAAGATCCAGGCGCCAAGGACAGTTAAGGATGTGAGGCATCTGACAGGATGCGTTGCCGCGCTAAGTAGATTCATCTGCAAGTCTGCAGAGCACGCCCTGCCATTCTTCAAAATTTTGAAGAAGGTAGGGCCCACGAAGTGGACTCTGGAAGCAGATGCAACTTTGCAAGAGTTGAAGACCTACTTGTCCTCTTTTCCTACCCTGGTTGCTCCCAAACCACAAGAGCCATTGCTGCTATACTTAGCGGAAACCAACCAAGTGGTTTGTGTAGCCTTGGTTGCGTAGCGGGAAGTGGATGAGGCAGAGAGTGAGGAAGGACCGACAGAGCCAGAGAAGGATCAAGACAACAATGAACACAGGAGCGAGAGCAACCCCAAGGACATGGCAAGGAAGAAAGTGGTGCAACGCCCAGTGTACTTCATCAGCTCCTTGTTATAGGGGGCTGGATCGAGGTACTCTGGCATGAAAAAGTAGATCTTTGGTCTCATCATGGCCTCAGGGAAACTGCGCCCCTACTTCCAAGCTCATGAGATTATGGTTGTCACTCGTTTCCCGTTACCAACGATACTCCGAAACCTAAGGCTACCGGCAGAATAGTGGAGTGGTCTTTGGAGTTATCAAGTTTTGGTTTGAAGTTTGAGAGCACATCAACTATCCAGAGCAGGGCATTGGCAGAGTTTATTGCAGAATGGACGCCAACCCCTGATGAGGAAGTACCAGAGACAGTTATCCCCGGAAAGGAATCACCCCAAGAATGGATTATGTATTTCGATTGTACCTTTTCCCTACAAGGTACAGGGGATGGGGTGCTTCTTGTCACCCCCTCCGGGGAGCACTTGAAGTACGTGATGTCTACTACACCACCTTCTTCTTGTAGACGTTGTTGGGCCTCCAAGTGTAGAGGTTTTGTAGGACAATAGCAAATTTCCCTCAAGTGGATGACCTAAGGTTTATCAATCCGTGGGAGGTGTAGGATGAAGATGGTCTATCTCAAACAACCCTGCAACCAAATAATAAAGAGTCTCTTATGTCCGCAACACACCCAATACAATGGTAAATTGTATAGGTGCACTAGTTTGTCGAAGAGATGGTGATACAAGTGCAATATGGATGGTAGATATAGGTTTTTGAAATCTGAATATATAAAAACAGCAAGGTAACTAAAGATAAAAGTGAGCGTAAATGTTATTGCAATGCATTGAAACAAGGCCTAGGGTTCATACTTTCACTAGTGCAAGTTCTCCCAACAAGGATAACATAATTAGATCATATAACTATCCCTCAACATGCAACAAAGAGTCACTCCAAAGTCACTAATAGCGGAGAACAAACAAAGAGATTATGGTAGGGTATGAAACCACCTCAAAGTTATTCTTTCTGATCGATCCATTCAAGAGTCCATAGTAAAATAACACGAAGCTATTCTTTCTGTTCAATCTATCATAGAGTTCATACTAGAATAACACCTTAAGAGACAAATCAACAAAAACCCTAATGTCACCTAGATACTCCAATGTCACCTCAAGTATCCGTGGGTATGATTATACGATATGCATCACACAATCTCAGATTCATCTATTCAACCAACACAAAGAACTTCAAAGAGTGCCCCAAAGTTTCTACCGGAGAGTCAAGACAAAAATGTGTGCCAACCCCTATGCATAAGTTCACGAGGTCACGGAACTCGCAAGTTTATCACCAAAACATACATCAAGTGGATCACGTGATATCCCATTGTCACCACATATAAGCACATGCAAGACATACATCAAGTGTTCTCAAATACTTAGAGACTCAATCCAATAAGATAACTTCAAAGGGAAAACGCAATCCATTACAAGAGAGTAGAGTGGGAGAAACATCATAAGATCCAACTATAATAGCAAAGCTCGCGATACATCAAGATCTCTCCGAATCAAGAACACGAGAGAGAGAGAGAGAAAGAGAGAGAGAGAGAGATCAAACACATAGCTACTGGTACATACCCTCAGCCCTGAGGGTGAACTACTCCCTCCTCATGATGCAGAGCGCCGGGATGATGAATATGGCCATCGGAGAGGGATTCCCCCCCCCCTTCGGCAGGGTGTCGAAATGGGTCTAGATTGGTTTTCGGTGGCTACGGAGGCTTGCGGCGGCGGAACTCCCGATCTAGGTTTATTGTTGGGGGTTTATGTATTTATAGGAATTTTTGGCCTAGGTCTCACGTCGGGGGCGGGGGGGTTCTCCGGATCGTCCACGAGATAGGGGCCCACGCCCAGGGCGGTAGGGCGTGCCCCCACCCTCGTGGACAGCTCGGGACTCTTTTGGTCCAACTCTTTTACTCTGGGGGCTTCTTTTGGTCCATAAAAAATCATCAAAAATTGGCACATCAATTGGACCCCGTTTGGTATTCCTATTCTGCGATACTCAAAACAAGGAAAAAACAGAAACTGGCACTAGGCTCTAGGTTAATAGGTTAGTCCCAAAAATCATATAAAATAGCATATAAATGCATTTAAAACATCAAAGGTTAATAATATAATATCATGGAACAATCAAAAATTATAGATATGTTGGAGACGTATCAGTACGTCGTCCAAATGCATTTTGCCCGGGAAGAGGCAACCAACAATACAACAGAGTATGAAGGGCTCCTTGCCGGGCTCAAGATTGCCACAGAATTGGGAATTAAGAAGCTAATCATTCGAGGAGATTCACAACTTGTGGTGAGACAAGTCAACAAGGATTACCAAAGCCCATTGATGGAGTCATATGTTAAGGAAGTGAGAAGATTGGAGGAATACTTTGATGGATTGCAAACAGAGCACGTACCCCATGTGGAAAACAACATAGCTGATGATCTGTCAAGTGTGCTGTGCAGAAGCTTCCCATGGAACGAGGGACTTTTGTTCTCCATCTTACTTAGCCCTCCGTATCCCTAGCAACAATGGCCCAGAAAAGGAGAAAGTTGGACTCCAGTAAGCCTCTCCCGGTAGAGCCGCCCGCTCCTGGCAGAGACCCTGTCAGAAACAACTCACCACCTGCCGGATCGTACCCTCCAGCCGGGCCCATGGTCCCCATGAACGAGGAAAGTGCCCCCATAGTAGAGGAGGTGCCGCTAGTCCTCGTTGCCGAGCCCCAAGCTCCAAATTGGGCAAGGCACATAGTACACTTCCTCCAAACCGGAGAGCTTCCTAGCGACCAAGAAGAAGCTGAAAGAGTAGCCCGGAGGGCCAGTATGTATCAGCTTGTCGATGACACTCTATACAGAAGGAGGTCGAACGGTGTGAAATTGAAGTGCATCTACTAGGAAGAAGGAAAGAAACTGCTGGCTGACATACACAAAGGCATGTGCGGCTCCCACATTGGATCAAGGGCATTAGTTGGGAAAGCATTCCGGCAAGTATTCTATTGGCCCGCAACCCTCCAAGATGCAGTCGAGCGAGTCACCAAATGTGAAGCCTGCCAGTTCGATTACAAGAACATCCACCTGCCTGCCCAAGCTCTTCAAACGATCCCTTTATCATGGCCATTTTCGGTCTGGGGGCTCGACATCCTCGACCCTTTCCCCTGAGCAATCGGGGGCTTTTAATTCTTGTTCGTTGCTATTGACAAGTTTACAAAGTGGTCGGAAGTGACTGTCATGAGAAAGGTGACTGCTCAATCAGCTATCAAGTTCTTGAAAGAATTGGTGTGTCATTTTGGAGTCCCGGCAAGGATCATTACCGACAATGGCAGCCAGTTCACGAGCTGCACCTTCATGCAATAAGTTCATGCCCTCGAATGCAAGATCTCATTTGCCTATGTTGCACATCCAAGGAGCAATGAGCAAGCTGAGAGGGTGAACACTGAAGTGATGCGAGGACTCAAGACAAGAACCTTTGATACGCTACAGAAGCACAGCAGGCGGCGGATTGATGAGCTGCCGGTCAATCTCTAGTCCCTTAGAACGACACCAAATTGAGCTACCGGGCAGACTCCCTTCTCCCTAGTCTATGGGGCAGAAGCAGTTATCCCCATGGAACTCATTTACGGGCTGCCTCGTGTGCTTGCCTATGATGAAGTAGCGCAAGATCAGCACCAGCGTGACGATGTTGTGCTACTCGAGGAGAACCATCTCCGGGCTGCTACGTGTGCTGCATGCTATCAGCAAGCCCTGCGTCGCTATCATAGCCGCAGGGTTCATGCCCAGTGCTATGAGGAAGGCGACCTTGTCCTTAGGCGCGTTCAGTCCGCCAAGGGTACAAACAAGTTGACGCCGAAGTGGGAAGGCCCTTAACGGGTAGTACGAGTCACCAGACCTGGCGCAGTCCGTCTGGAGATCGGAGATGGCATTCAATTGCAAAACTAATGGAATATTGAACATCTTCGCAAGTTCTACCCATAAGGCGCAGCCGTCGGGCCCTACCCGGCAGCCACCCTTTTGTACATGCCTTGCCTTAGCTACATGTAACCCCATGTACATAGCCAGGGAGATGACCCAGAGCAAGAGAGAAATAAATGAAGCGCTAGGGGGCCCCGACCAAGGTTCATGCATGCATAAGGATCCCAAGATCACTGCATAAGCATTTCATGAGCATTTTCATATGCTTATAGATAGGATCGCATCCTACATTCATTCTCATCTGCATGAGGCCGCGGGTTCCTGCCGTGAACTTGGCATCAACAAGGAGTTGAGAAGATAGCCTGGCACTGTGATCCCCGGCAAGACAAACAGATAAGTCCTACCTCTTGTCGATAAGTGTTCTGTAAGATCAAACTTGTGCATAAGAAAACCTCACTGCTCTTCGAAACTTAGGTGCTCCCAGCCGGCTGGAACATTGCTTCTTCCAGGGTGGTCGTAGTGGCCTTTGATGGAAAAGAGTTGGCGGGGGGCTGGTCCCTTTATTTTTTTGCCCGGAAGGCTCAGGTCACTGGCAACAAAATCAAAAGGGTTGCCGCGGAAAACTTGTTTGTTTAAAACAAAGAGGCATTTCACCTCTGCATGGACATATACATGCACTGGTTCCCGGCAAGGTTCATCTTTTTCATTAATATGCTGGTAATACAAGTGCAAGCATTACAGAACACAAACATGGACTCAAGAGATTGCATTATTTTAATTAAAATTTGGAAAATTCCTAAGGATTGAAAAAAGACAAGTGCTCCGTAAACTCCTATCCCTGTCCCTCTTGTCCAAGGTAGTGCGATGGGAAGAGTGAAATGACAATTTCTACCCCACGCGTTAAAGTCATTCACGTGCCATTATAAGGGCAGCCCCACCACTATTGGCATTACGCACGACGCACGGGGAAATTGAAAACTGATCCAAGCTCAAGAATAATGAAGAAGCAAAGAAGACCTCAATATGCCATCCTCTTCAACACCCCTGCCTATGCACTTATTAAAGCCAACCCCAACGACGCTCGGCAGCGCGATCAGGGCAGGCCCGGGAGCTTCTGTCGGTGCAACAAACCCTGGGTCTGTTGCCCAGACTATGCACAGGCACGGGCACACGAGTACAACACAGACCGTGCCATAGTACAAGAGACCGAGATCATCGAAGGACCAACATGTGGATCAAGAAGACCAAGATCAAGACAACAGAGCAAGACACCACCAGGAGAAAAGCCTCACTTGCCAGGAAGGCGAGCTCGACAAGGATGGGGTCACCCCCAGAAAAAGAAGTCCAAGACGCCCCAGTAGGGCCTGTCGGGGCTCACGATGGAAAAACCACCTCACCCAACCAGTCCTCCATGACCCACATCATGAATCAGTGCGGCCGTGTCAAGCCGCAAAGTGACTAAGTGGCAGCCATTTACCACATGGCGGCCTCTTTCTACAGGAAAGGCCTACAGATGACACCTGTCCTGCAAAGTGTCAAGCGAGCAGGCATGGAGCTGGCGAGACAACCTGGCAAGGCTTGCCGGGCAACCAGTGACGTGACGTTAAGCGGTGCATTTAATGCACCCTGTCAGCCTGAAGAGTTAGGTATGATAACATTGTTTGATATCTTATCAGTGCATAATGACTACTTTGCCATTGTGGTAATGCCTTAATCTATAAAAGGAGGCCCATGGCAACCGTAGAGAGGGTTAGAAGGTTGGATAACACACACACACACCCATATGTGCATGGCCACGACCGCCCCTACCGGGCAAGTGTACTATGATCCACCACCATTCTTCCACCATCAATCCACCAATGTAGGAGTAGGGTTTTACTCCTCGCGATGGCCTGAACTTGGGTAAAATTTCTTATGTGATCTCTGCCATGCTACCCCATGCTCGTCTGCTCTTTGTGCAACACGACGTCCCCCTACCGAACCAACAAGGGGCCCTCTAGTCCCATAGGTGGTAGTGGTTTCCCATGACAATCCGTTGTTGAAGGTTGTACCGATGTGCGAGACAGCAACCATCGTCTCTGGTCTGCTATGATCATCTTTCTAACTTGACTAGGCTCCATGATAGTGATCCAATCTTTTTCTTCATTTCTTTTAAACGCGAGAAGGACTAATGGTGCATTTTTGTTAAACCAAATTGCATTTCATCATAGGACTTCAGATTGTACTCAGACAACAGACTAATCCAATTGTGTCCAGTAATATAAGTGATAGATAGTGCCTTCGTTACTGACATGATATAAGAACTGAAACATGCAAAAATAACCATCATAGAGCAAACCAAACGGTTGTGACGAATGTCACATGGAAAAAGTTGCATCGTAAAATTGCAGCAAAAGTAAGAAAACATGACATTAAATCAATAAGATTTAGACAGTAAATCAATAAGATTTACTTGATGTGACACGAGTGAATCCTTACCAGGAAATAACTATGTTGAAGTTCTAAATAGAAGATTGACCGTCCAATTACGCGTGTCTTGCAAGTCCCCGCTTACTCCCACAAGCAGGACAGTCCAAAGGTCGGGACAAATCGTATAAACCGAACATCCATGGGACTGGAAATCCTAGTGGGTGCGGTAAACCCTGCAATGCATAAAAACATTGCAGTGTAACCATAATTGGTAAACCGTCCTCACAAAAATGATGATCTGGATACTTCAAAATATACAGACTGAATTGAGAGGACAAACATTAACATAGACTGTTCTTAGGACTCACCATAAAACAAAAAGCAGCCATACTAAACAATATATGGCTCACACACACAAATCAAGTACTGAACGATAGTACTTACTACAGACAAGCAAAGTTGCACTAATTAAACTCTACAGACTATTTCATGCCACCGACCTACGGGATGAACCAGCACCATCACCATCTCGTCAACCTTGGAGAACCTAACAGAGGGGTCTTTCCACTCATAAACATGATGATGAAGATATACCGCATCAGATTTGTCGAGAAGCTTTACAAGAACCACACCATGCATTATCGAAGGCACAATCAGGAAATTGTTGTGGTGAAGTACACCCTCGTGAACACGACTGACAACAATGCTACCGGAAAACACTAGTTTAGGACACGTGGCGACAAGGACACAACAGCTGGATAGTTTAGTAGTAGAACTCATCCTCAGGTCTTCCAGTTCACATGACATGACTTTGAGAACTTCATCTCCACCGCGGACCTGGTTCTAATTCAAATAGGAACCAAATATTTTATTACAACCTCCGTTCAGAAATATAAGATGATTTTTGATATTTTACTCCATCTAAGACCACATATACGCACATAAATGAGTGAACAAAGACACTATATCATGTCTTCAAAGGCATGAGAGCAGATGGATTACTTGTAATATCCATAACACAAGTTACTGAGGCCAATATACTCTCTTCAAAGGTAGCATTGATGTTCATAAAGTAGTTGAAAGTAATCTATAAGAAATGAGTGTCAACCTCTCGCATGTTTTGGTCAAAAAGAGGAATTTAGAACCGTCATTTGCCACAGAAAAATCACATGCAAGATCACCCAGAAAGTTGTACTAATAGTACGGCGTGTTAGATGAAAAACACGATCAAGATCGAGAAAAAGATCGTCAAGAAGAGATATTACTTGGAATTGCTTAATGAGGGATCCCGGAGAGGGGGCCTTGTTGGGGAACGTTGCAGAAAATAAAAAAAATTCTACGATTTCACCAAGATCTATCTATGAGTTCATCTAGCAACGAGTGATCGGAGAGCATCTACATACCTTTGTAGATCGTGAGCGGAAGCGTTCAAGAGAACGGGGTTGAGGGAGTCGTACTCGTCGTGATCCAAATCACCGGAGATCCTAGTGCCGAACGGACGGCAACTCCGCGTTCAACACACGTACGGAGTGGATGACGTCTCCTCCTTCTTGATCCAGCAAGGGGGAAGGAGAGGTTGATGAAGATCCAGCAGCACAACGGCATGGTGGTGGATGCAGCAGTGATCGCAGCAGGTCTTCGCCGAGCTTCTGCGCGAGGGAGAGGTGTAGCAGGGGAGAGGGAGGCGCCAAGACTTTGAGGTGCGGCTGCCCTCCCTCCTCCCCCTTTATATAGGCCCCCTGGGGGGGTGCTGGCCCTAGAGATGGGAACTCCCAAGGGGGCGGTGGCCAACGGGGTGGAGTGCCCTCCAAGGCAAGTGGAGGCGCCCCCACCCTAGGGTTTCCAACCCTAGGCGCAGAGGGGCCCAAGGGGGGGGGGCGCACTAGCCCACTGTGGGCTGGTTTCCCTCCTCACTGCAGCCCATGGGGCCCTCCGGGATGGGTGGCCCCACCCGGTGGACCCCCGGGACCCATCCGGTGGTCCCGGTACAATACCGGTGACCCCGAATCTTTCCGATGGCCGAAACTACACTTCCTATATATAATTCTTCACCTCCAGACCATTCCGGAACTCCTCGTGACGTCCAGGATCTCATCCGGGACTCCGAACAACTTTCGGATTACTACATACTCATATCTCTACAACCCTAGCATCACCGAACCTTAAGTATGTAGACCCTACGGGTTCGGGAGACATGTAGACATGACCGAGACGGCTCTCCAGCCAATAAACAACAGCGGGATCTGGATACCCATGTTGGCTCCCACATTCTCCTCGATGATCTCATCGGATGAACCACGATGTCGAGGATTCAAGCAACCCCGTATACAATTCCCATTGTCAATCGGTCTGTTACTTGCCCGAGATTCGATTGTCGGTATCCCAATACCTCGTTCAATCTCGTTACCGGCAAGTCACTTTACTCGTATCGTAATGCATGATCCCGTGACCAAACACTTGGTTACTTTGAGCTCATTATGATGATGCATTACCGAGTGGGCCCAGAGATACCTCTCCGTCATACGGAGTGACAAATCCCAGTCTCGATCCGTGTCAACCCAACAGACACTTTCGGAGATACCCGTAGTATACCTTTATAGTCACCCAGTTACATTGTGACGTTTGGTACACCCAAAGCACTCTTACGGTATCCGGGAGTTACACGATCTCATGGTCTATGGAAAAGATACTTTACATTGGAAAAGCTCTAGAAAACGAACTATACGATCTTATGCTATGCTTAGGATTGGGTCTTGTCCATCACATCATTCTCCTAATGATGTGATCTCGTTATTAATGACATCCAATGTCCATAGTCAGGAAACCATGACTATCTATTGATCAACGAGCTAGTCAACTAGAGGCTTACTAGGGACATGTTGGTGTCTATGTATTCACACATGTATTACGATTTCCGGATAACACAATTATAGCATGAATAAAAGACAATTATCATGAACAAGGAAATATAATAATAATCCTTTTATTATTGCCTCTAGGGCATATTTCCAACAGTCTCCCACTTGCACTAGATTCAATAATCTAGTTACATTGTGATGAATCGAACACCCATAGAGTTCTGGTGTTGATCATGTTTTGCCCTAGGGAGAGGTTTAGTCAACGGATCTGCGACATTCAGATCCGTATGTACTTTACAAATATCTATGTCTCCATCTTGAACATTTTCACGAATGGAGTTGAAGCGATGCTTGATGTGCCTGGTCTTCTTGTGAAACCTGGGCTCCTTGGCAAGTGCAATAGCTCCAGTGTTGTCACAGAAGAGTTTGATCGGCCCCGATGCATTGGGTATGACTCCTAGGTCGGTGATGAACTCCTTCACCCAAATTGCTTCATGTGCTGCCTCCGAGGCTGCCATGTACTCCGCTTCACATGTAGATCCCGCCACGACGCTCTGCTTGCAGCTGCACCAGCTTACTGCTCCACCATTCAACATATACACGTATCCGGTTTGTGACTTAGAGTCATCCAGATCTGTGTCGAAGCTAGCGTCGACGTAACCCTTTACGACGAGCTCTTCGTCACCTCCATAAACGAGAAACATGTCCTTAATCCTTTTCAGGTACTTCAGGATATTCTTGACCGCTATCCAGTGTTCCTTGCCGGGATTACTTTAGTACCTTCCTACCAAACTTACGACAAGGTTTACATCAGGTCTGGTACACAGGATGGCATACATAATAGACCCTATGGCTGAGGCATAGGGGATGACACTCATCTCTTCTATATCTTCTGCCATGGTCGGACATTGAGCTGAGCTCAATTTCACACCTTGCAACACAGGCAAGAACCCCTTCTTAGACTGATCCATATTGAACTTCTTCAATATCTTATCAAGGTATGTGCTTTGTGAAAGACCTATGAGGCGTCTTGATCTATCTCTATAGATCTTGATGCCTAATATATAAGCAGCTTCTCCAAGGTCCTTCATTGAAAAACTCTTATTCAAGTAGGCCTTAATGCTATCCAAAAGTTCTATATCATTCCCATCAAAAGTATGTCATCTACATATAATATGAGAAATGCTACAGAGCTCCCACTCACTTTCTTGTAAATGCAGGCTTCTCCATAAGTCTGCATAAACCCAAACGCTTTGATCATCTCATCAAAGCGAATGTTCCAACTCTAAGATGCTTGCACCAGCCCATAAATGGATCGCTGGAGCTTGCATACCTTGTTAGCATTCTTAGGGTCGACAAAACCTTCCGGCTGCATCATATACAGTTCTTCCTTAAGATAACCGTTAAGGAATGCCGTTTTGACGTCCATTTTCCATATCTCATAATCATAGTATGCGGCAATTGCTAACATGATTCGGACGGACTTCAGCTTTGCTATGGGAGAGAAAGTCTCATCGTAGTCAACCCCTTGAACTTGTCGATAACCCTTAGCGACAAGCCGAGCTTTATAGATGGTCAAATTGCCATCCGCGTCTGTCTTCTTCTTAAAGATCCATTTATTCTCTATGGCTCGTTGATCATCGGGCAAGTCAGTCAAAGTCCATACTTCATTTTCATACATGGATCCTATCTCAGATTTCATGGCTTCCAGCCATTTATTGGAATCCGGGCCCGCCATAGCTTCTTCATAGTTCAAAGGTTCACCGTTGTCTAACAACATGATTTCCAAGACAGGGTTGCCGTACCAGTCTGGTGCGGAACGTGTCCTTGTGGACCTACGAAGTTTAGTAGCAACTTGATCTGAAGTTTCATGATCATCATCACCAATTTCCTCTCTATTCAGTGTAGGCACCTCAGGAACATTTTCTTGAGCTGCGCTACTTACCGGTTCAAGAGGTAATACTTCATCAAGTTCTACTTTCCTCCCACTTATTTCTTTCGAGAGAAACTCTTTCTCTAGAAAGGACCCATTCTTGGCAACAAAGATCTTGCCTTCGGATCTGAGGTAGAAGGTATACCCAACAGTTTCTTTAGGGTATCCTATGAAGACGCATTTTTCCGACTTGGGTTCGAGCTTTTCAGGTTGAAGTTTCTTGACATAAGCATCGCATCCCCAAACTTTTAGAAATGACAGCTTAGGTTTCTTCCCAAACCATAATACATACGGTGTCGTCTCAACGGATTTCGACGGAGCCCTATTTAAAGTGAATGCGGCAGTCTCTAAAGCATAGCCCCAAAATGACAGCGGTAAATCGGTAAGAGACATCATAGATCGCACCATATCCAATAGAGCGATTACGACGTTCGAACACACCATTACACTGAGGTGTTCTAGGCGGCGTGAGTTGTGAAACTATTCCACATTTTCTTAAGTGTGTGCCAAATTCATGACTCAAGTATTCTCCCCCACGATCTGATTGCAAGAACTTGATTTTTCTGTCACGTTGATTCTCAACCTCACTCTGAAATTCCTTGAACTTTTCAAAGGTCTCAGACTTGTGCTTCATTAAGTAGACATACCCATATCTACTCAAGTCGTCAGTGAGGGTGAGAACATAACGATAGCCACCGCGAGCCTCAACACTCATTGGACCGCACACATCAGTATGTATGATTTCTAATAAGTTGGTTGCACGCTCCATTGTTCCTGAGAATGGAGCCTTGGTCATTTTACCCATGAGGCATGGTTCGCACGTGTCAAATGATTCGTAATCAAGAGACTCTAAAAGTCCATCTGCATGGAGCTTCTTCATGCATTTGACACCTATGTGACCAAGGCGGCAGTGCCACAAGTATGTGGGACTATCGTTATCAACCTTACATCTTTTGGTATTCACACTATGAATATGTGTAGCATTATGCTCGAGATTCATTAAGAATAAACCATTCACCATCGGAGCATGACCATAAAACATATCTCTCATATAAATAGAACAACCATTATTCTCGGATTTAAATGAGTAGCCATCTCGTATTAAATGAGATCCTGATACAATGTTCATGCTCAAAGCTGGCACTAAATAACAATTATTGAGGTTTAAAACTAATCCCGTAGGTAAATGTAGAGGTAGCGTGCCGACGGCAATCACATCGACCTTGGAACCATTGCCGACGCGCATCGTCACCTCGTCCTTCGCCAGTCTCCGCTTATTCCGCAGCTCCTGCTTTGAGTTACAAATGTGAGCAACTGCACCGGTATCAAATACCCAGGAGCTACTACGAGTACTGGTAAGGTACACATCAATTACATGTATATCACATATACCTTTCGTGTTGCCGGCCTTCTTGTCCGCTAAGTATTTGGAGCAGTTCCGCTCCCAGTGACCACTTCCCTTGCAATAAAAACACTCAGTCTCGGGCTTGGGTCCATTCTTTGGCTTCTTCCTGGCAGCTTGCTTACCGGGCGTGGCAACTGCCTTGCCGTCCTTCTTGAAGTTCTTTTTACCCTTGCCTTTCTTGAACTTAGTGGTTTTATTCACCATCAACACTTGATGTTCCTTTTTGACTTCTACCTCTGCTGATTTCAGCATTGAATATACCTCAGGAATGGTCTTTTCCATCCCCTGCATATTGAAGTTCATCACAAAGCTCTTGTAGCTCGGTGGAAGCGACTGAAGGATTCTGTCAATGACCGCGTCATCCGGGAGATTAACTCCCAGCTGAGTCAAGCGGTTATGTAACCCAGACATAGTGAGTATGTGCTCACTGACAGAACTATTTTCCTCCATCTTATAGCTGAAGAACTTGTCGGAGACTTCATATCTCTCAACCCGGGCATGAGCTTGAAAAACCATTCTCAGCTCTTCGAACATCTCATATGCTCCGTGTCTCTCAAAACGCTTTTGGAGCCCCGGTTCTAAGCTGTAAAGCATGCCGCACTGAACAAGGGAGTAATCATCAGCACGTGTCTGCCAAGCGTTCATAACATCTTGGTTCTGTGGGACGGGTGCGTCACCTAGCGGTGCTTCTAGGACATAATCTTTCTTGGCAGCTATGAGGATGATCCTCAGGTTCTGGACCCAGTCCGTATAGTTGCTGCCATCATCTTTCATCTTGGTTTTCTCTAGGAACGCGTTGAAGTTGAGGACAATGTGGGCCATTTGATCTACAAGACATATTGTAAAGATTTTAGACTAAGTTCATGATAATTAAGTTCATCTAATCAAATTATTCAATGAACTCCCACTCAGATTAGACATCCCTCTAGTCATCTAAGTGAAACATGATCCGACTCGACTAGGCCGTGTCCGATCATCACGTGAGACGAACTAGTCATCATCGGTGAACATCTCCATGTTGATCGTATCTTTCATACGACTCATGTTCGACCTTTCTGTCTCTTGTGTTCCGAGGCCATGTCTGTACATGCTAGGCTCGTCAAGTTAACCTAAGTGTTTGCATGTGTAAATCTGTCTTACACCCGTTGTATGTGAATGTTGGAATCTATCACACCTGATCATCATGTGGTGCTTCGAAACAACGAACTATCGCAACGGCGCACAGTTAGGGGGAACACTTTCTTGAGATTTATTATGAGGGATCATCTTATTTACTACCGTCGTTCTAAGTAAACAAGATGCAAAAACATGATAAACATCACATGCAATCAAATATAGTGACATGATATGGCCAATATCATATAGCTCCTTTGATCTCCATCTTGGGGCTCCACGATCATCTTGTCACCGTCATGACACCATGATGTCCATCATCGTGTCTCCATGAAGTTGCTCGCCAACTATTACTTCTACTACTATGGCTAACACGTTTAGCAATAAAGTAAAGTAATTTACATGGCGTTTCTCAATGACACGCAGGTCATACAAAAATAAAGGCAACTCCTATGGCTCCTGCCGGTTGTCATACTCATCGACATGCAAGTCGTGATTCCTATTACAAGAACATGATCTCATACATCACATATATATCATTCATCATTCATCACAACTTTGGCCATATCACATCACAAAACACTTGCTGCAAAAACAAGTTAGATGTCCTCTAATTGTTGTTGCAAGTTTTACGTGGCTGCAATAGGGTTCTAGCAAGAACGTTTTCTTACCTACGTAAAAGCCACAACGTGATTTGTCAACTTCTATTTACCCTTCATAAGGACCCTTTTCGTCGAATCCACTCCAACTAAAGTGGGAGAGACAGACACCCGCTAGCCACCTTATGCAACTAGTGCATGTCAGTCAGTGGAACCTGTCTCACGTAAGCGTACGTGTAAGGTCGGTCCGGGCCGCTTCATCCCACAATACTGCTGAAGCAAAATAAGACTAGTAGCAGCAAGAAAGTTGACAACATCTACGCCCACAACAAATTGCGTTCTACTCGTGCAAAGAGAACTACGCATAAACCTGGTTGTGATACCACTGTTGGGGAACGTTGCAGAAAATAAAAAAAATTCTATGATTTCACCAAGATCTATCTATGAGTTCATCTAGCTGATCGGAGTGCATCTACATACATTTGTAGATCACGAGCGGAAGCGTTCAAGAGAACGGGGTTGAGGGAGTCGTACTCGTCGTGATCCAAATCACCGGAGATCCTAGTGCCGAACGGACGGCACCTCCGCGTTCAACACACATACGGAGCGGATGACGTCTCCTCCTTCTTGATCCAGCAAGGGGGAAGGAGAGGTTGATGAAGATCCAGCAGCACGACAGCGTGGTGGTGGATGCAGCAGTGATCGCAGCAGGGCTTCGCCGAGCTTCTGCGAGAGGGAGAGGTGTAGCAGGGGAGAGGGAGGCGCCAAGACTTTGAGGTGCGGCTGCCCTCCCTCCTCCCCCTTTATATAGGCCCCCTGGGGGGGCGCCGGCCCTGGAGATGGGAACTCCCAAGGGGGCGGCGGCCAAGGGGGTGGAGTGCCCCCCAAGGCAAGTGGAGGCGCCCCCACCCTAGGGTTTCCAACCCTAGGCGCAGGGGTCCCAAGGGGGGGCGCACCAGCACACTATGGGCTGCTTCCCCTCCCCACTTCAGCCTATGGGGCCCTCCGGGATGGGTGGCTCCACCCGGTGGACCCCCGGGACCCATCCGGTGGTCCCGGTACAATACCGGTGACCCCGAATCTTTCCCGATGGCCGAAACTACACTTCCTATATATAATTCTTCACCTCCGGACCATTCTGGAACTCCTCGTGACGTCCAGGATCTCATCCGGGACTCCGAACAACTTTCGGATGATTGCATACTCATATCTCTACAACCCTAGCGTCAATGAACCTTAAGTGTGTAGACCCTACGGGTTCGGGAGACATGTAGACATGACCGAGACGGCTCTCCGGCCAATAACCAACAGTGGGATCTGGATACCCTTGTTGGCTCCCACATGCTCCTCGATGATCTCATCGGATGAACCACAATGTCGAGGATTCAAGCAACCCCGTATACAATTCCCTTTGTCAATCAGTATGTTACTTGCCCGAGATTCGATCGTCGGTATCCCAATACCTCCTTCAATCTCGTTTCCGGCAAGTCACTTTACTCGTACTATAATGCATGATCCCGTGACCAAACACTTGGTTACTTTGAGCTCATTATGATGATGCATTACCGAGTGGGCCTAGAGATACCTCTCCGTCATACGGAGTGGCAAATCCCAGTCTCGATCCGTGTCAACCCAACAAACACTTTTGGAGATACATGTAGTATACCTTTATAGTCACCCAGTTACGCTGTGACGTTTGGTACACCCAAAGCACTCTTACGGTATCCGGGAGTTACACGATCTCATGGTCTAAGGAAAAGATACTTAACATTGGAAAAGCTCTAGCAAACGAACTATACGATCTTGTGCTATGCTTAGGATTGGGTCTTATCCATCACATCATTCTCCTAATGATGTGATCTCGTTATCAATGACATCCAATGTCCATAGTCAGGAAACCATGACTATCTGTTGATCAACGAGCTAGTCAACTAGAGGCTTACTAGGGACATGTTGGTGTCTATGTATTCACACATGTATTACGATTTCCGGATAACACAATTATAGCATGAATAAAAGACAATTATCATGAACAAGGAAATATAATAATAATCCTTTTATTATTGCCTCTAGGGCATATTTCCAACAGGCCTTGGACAGGGTGATGGCCCTGTGCTTGTCTGCGGTAGTCTCGGTGGGGTGCTTGCGCATCTTCGTACTCTGAACCTCGACGGCTTTGGCCAGAGCCATAGACATCACTTTGGCCGGTGCTCCAGCGTCCATCAGGAAAGTGAAAAATAGAAAAAATGAAAATAAACCATAATAACAAACCCAAAAGAAGAACAGAGAGGGAGTTATAGGATCAGTATCGGGGTTGCCAGACCGGGCCTTGGCCAGAATCAACACCATTGATGCGCTCACCTTTCCTTCTTTGGGATAGAAGAACAGTGGCAAAAGCAGGTCGGGGTTTTCTTGAAGAAATGAGGAACAAGATGAGGGAGAAGCGAGTTCGAGTTTTCTTCAAGAGAGGAAGGTCGGGGAGAAGAGTGAAATGATGGTTGCTTCGTCCGTACAACTTACTACTCGATGGTTGCTTCGTCCGTGCAGTTGGGTAGTCTAGTACGGAGTAATTTAGTGCATGGCTAGTAGACCCCGATGCTGGCTGTCTGTCACAGCCCTAGAATTTGTTTGTCATTAGTTGCATTAAGGCATTCATGCATCATGTTTAAAGTTCATGAAACTTGAACTGGGGATGACAAACCCTAGCACTAAATAAAATGCAATTAGGATCAAAATAAAAATATTTTCAATAAACCCAGAATGCCCTTTAGGAAAGTTCATTATTTTTGTTAAAGGTGAAAACCCCTGCCAACAATGATGCACATATTTCTAGGCCATTCTGGATTTTTGAATTAAATCCTATTGTATTTGACCTTGGGCATTTAAATACTATAAATAATTTAAATGTTCAAATAAATGTTGGAAATTGTTAAGGGTCACTGAAATAATTCAGAAAGCACCCATAATTGTTTCCAGGATTTTATAAAATGATTTGATATTTTTAAATCAAATCAAAACAAACTACAGAAAATAGAAAAACAGAATTAAATAGAAATAAGAGAGAGAGAGAGCAGAAGATCTACCTGGCGCCTACCTGTGCGGCCTGCTGCAGAAGCCGGCCCAGCCCACCAGGGGCTCCCCTCCTGTCGTCTTCCCCGCGCTAGTAGGCAGCGCGCGTGGCCGACGGGCGCCGACGCTGCCTCGACCACCTCCTGCTTGCCGCTCTCCTTCCTCGACGCTCTGGACGCCTTCCCCAAGCGCCACGCACCTCCCTGCCTCTCTCCCTCACTCTCCCGCGCTCTCACCCCCTTCCCTGGATCTCTCCCTCTCTCACCCGAGAGTCGCCGCCGACGTCGCTCGCAACCACCGCGGCCACAGCCACTTCCTCGCTCCCTCTCTGCGTACCCGAGCTCAGCCCGGACCCCAAGCCCCTCTATGTCGACCCACCGAAGCCCGGATGCCCCAAGACGATGCCGCGGCGTTTCTTCCCGACCACGGCCGCCGGATGCCGCCGTCCGATTCATCCTCTCCGCCATCCCCCCGAGCACGCCGACCTGCTCTTCGAACTCACTGTGAGCTCCTACGCCTCCCCTCTCTCTTCCCCGCCTCGATTGCGCCATGTAGCCTCGATCCCACCGGAGCCAGAGCTTGCTTGCCGCCGGCCATGTCGCCGCCGTAGCCACCGTTAGCTAGAGCTGCAACCGAGCACGCGGTCGTGCTCAGTGCAACCCCAGGAGGTCGTAACACCCCTCTTTGCCTCCTGTCGTGCTCCCTAACCCCGAAACCCAGTTCACCCGAACGCCGGCGCCGCCGTGAGCTCCATTCCGGTGAACCCCGGCCACCCCCGCACCTCCCGTTGGTCCCCCTAGATGCGCACGGGCACGGGCTACCTCCTGGTGCCCTTGGCGCGTCGATTCGTCGCCTCTGGCGTAACTCCGGCGAGCCACCGCCGCTCTGGGTCGTCGTCGTCCAACCGCCGGCGAATCCGACGTGGCCGGTCATTAGGTCCTAACCACCCCGCTAACCCAGGCCTAGGGCCACTGACACGTGGGCCCTACCGTTTAATTAACCCGGCTAACAATTTAGTTAAGT
Organism: Triticum aestivum; assembly: GCF_018294505.1. NCBI lineage: Eukaryota > Viridiplantae > Streptophyta > Magnoliopsida > Poales > Poaceae > Triticum > Triticum aestivum. The sequence continues at coordinate 273,676,568 of NC_057797.1, read as the reverse complement.
TAATTAAACTCTGTTAAATCACTATGCAGCTGACATGTGGGTCCCACAGGTCAGATTTGACCTGGACAACGCCGTTGACTTGCTGACGTCACTGTGAAGTCATGCTGACGCAGTAATAGGTTTTCTGGATTTATTTTTTATTCAGGAATTTCAGAAAATTCCCTAAACTTCAATAAATCATAGAAATTCAACCGTAACTCCAAATTAAATAATTTATATATGATAAATTATCAGAAAAATTCAAGGAATCCATCTGTACCATTTTCATGCATGTTAGAACAACTTATAGCTGCTGTTTAGCACAAATCAATTAAATGGCATTTGAATAATCACATATGGAGTTTGAATTTGAATCTTGTATTCAAACCAACTTCATTTAATCTGTTGCTAGTTGCATTAGCTCAAAACACATTCATATTGCCATGTCATGAGCATGCATCATATTGTGCATTGCATTGATTGTATTTCTTCTTTGTTGCCGGTATCTGTTCCCTCCCGGTAGACGATGTTCCGACGTTGTGATCGTTGACACTGATGAAGACTCAATGTTATCTTCAGAAGTGCCAGGCAAGCAAAACCCCCTCGTCGATTCCGATACAATCCTACTCTCTCGCCCTGCTCTCTTTTACTGCATTAAGACAACAACGATTCAACTGTTACTTGCTGCGGTAGCTGAACCCCTTTATCCTTTGCATGACCTGTCATTCCACAGTAAATAGATGAAACCCACTAGCATGAGTAGGAGTTGTTTGAGCCCTGTTGTGCCTACTCATTCTTGCTTGTTTGTCATGCCTGCTACTGCTTAGAGTTGAGTCAGGTCTGATTCATCGGGGATGAATCAGAGGTGTGTGAACATGTCCTACTGTGTGTGAGCTAAGTGTGTGAATACGATTTGGTAAAGGTAGCGGTGAGAGGCCATGTAGGAGTACATGGTGAGTTGTCTCATTGCAGCCGTCCTCAGGAACTGAGTTCTGTGTTTGTGATCCATGATTCAGCTACTACCATGCATTGGGCCCGAAACCAATGGACCCTCTCGGCTTCTTGATCACCCTTGTCCTCTGTCCAGGAGTTGCAAGTAGTTTCTGGTGTTTGTAGTATGCTGGAGGCCGTGCGCAGCGCTGACCGTAGGGGTGGGCTGTGATGCGGTAGGCACGTGGCACGGTGTACCAGGCGCCCGTTTGGTGTCTCGGGAACCCTGTTCACATCGTTTGGGGCTGTGAGCGAAACTCCGGCCGGATCTCCTCATGGATGGAACCCGAATAGGCGATAAACCTGGACTAGAGACTTGAGTGTTTAGGCAGGCCGTGGCCGACACCCACGTTGGGCTTCCGCTTGAAGGTTGCCGAGTACATGTCGTGTAAACGGCGGTAAGTGGTGAGAGCGTGTGTGAAGAAGTACACCCCTGCAGGGTTAACATCATCTATTCGAATAGCCGTGTCCGCGGAAAAGGACTTCTGGGTTGCTTATATCAGTTCATAGACAAGTAAAAGTGGATACTCTAAAATACGCAAGATAAGCGTGAGTGCTATGGATGGCGTTCTCGTAGGGAGACGGGAGCGGATCCATAGTGGTGTATTGATATGGTGAATATGTGGACTCGTGTGCGCCACCTCAAAAGAGTTACTTGCAGTCGTAGTTCAGGATAGCCACCGAGTCAAAGCTGGCTTGCTGTAGTTAAACCCCACCATCCCCTTGTTGAAAATGATGCATATGTAGTTAGTTCTGATGTAAGTCTTGCTGGGTACATTTGTACTCACGTTTGCCTATTTTATGTTTTTGCAGAGAGACCTCAGTCTCGCTAGTAGTTCCGTATGGTCTTCGACGTTTAGCTTGTTACCTCAGCTATGATCTTGTGCCCTCGGCAGGATCTGGTAGATAGTCAGGCTTCTCAGCCCTTTTCATTTATAGATGTCTGTACTCAGACATGATAGCTTCCACTTGTGCTTTGATTTGTATGCTCTGAATGTTGGGTCATGAGACTCATGTTTGTAATATCTCGCTCCTCAGAGCCTATTGAATAAATACTTGAGTCATAGAGTCATGTTGTGATGCCATGTTGTATTTGCACATATCGAGCATATTGTGTGTATGTTATTGAAATGCTTGGTATGTGTGGGATCTGGCTATCTAGTTGTTTATCTTTAGTAGCCTCTCTTACCGGGAAATGTCTCCTAGTGTTTCCACCGAGCCATGGTAGCTTGCTACTGCTCCGGAACACTTAGGCTGGTCGGCATGTGTCCTTCTTTGTTCCTGTGTCTGTCCCTTCGGGGAAATGTCACGCGATGAATACCGGAGTCCTGTTAGCCCGCTACAGCCCGGTTCACCGGAGTCCTGTTAGCCCAGTGCTACAGCCTGGATTCACTCGCTGATGACCGACACGTTCGATGCTGGGTCATGGATGCCTGTCCCTGTAAGTTAGTGCCACTTTGGGTTTACGACTAGCCATGTCAGCCCGGGCTCCTTATCATATGGATGCTAGCGACACTATCATATACGTGTGCCAAAAGGCGCAAACGGTCCCGGGCAAAGGTAAGGCGACACCCGTGGGAATACCGTGCGTGAGGCCGCAAAGTGATATGAGGTGTTACATGCTAGATCGATGTGGCATTGAGTCGGGGTCCTGACAGCGTTGGTATCAGAGCTTGACTGCCTGTAGGATTACCAAGCCAAACTGGTCGAAGTTGAGTCTAGAAATTCTTAGTTATATAAGGGAATTGATTGTGGGATGGAACGTAAGGCTCTTTTTACTCCTTATACCTTATGCCCTTCTGATCTGAGTCATCTTATCTTTTCTACGGGGTTAAGGAACTAGGCTATCTCTTCTTTCTATCAGGATCACGTGTTACTAATCCGTAGACTTATAAGATTGTTGGATTTAAGCCTCAGTTCAGTTTATACTACCTCTGTATGTTAACTGTTGATCTCGAAACCTTGATATTGTGCTTCTGAGTGGTTATGCCACCATTTTTGTGAATGTCTCAAATCTTTTTGAGCATTTATAGCCGTTATGCTGTCCGAGTCATCCCAGGTTTCTAAATAGTCTGATGCATTTGCAAAATCCTTTCCCTCTGGTTTCGATGTTCCTTTATGCCAGCTCAATCACACTAATTGTTGAGTTGAGGTATTCTATTGCCTTGACATTTATGTTGGAGTTACTATTATGACCCTAGGTGTCTCAGGGGATCATCTAGTAGTCTAGCCATGTTTTGTGTCCTAGTGTGATGATTCTGGCCTTTATTCTCGAAAGCATTCCGTGATGCTACTTAGTAGTAGGTATTCTACTCCTGGGTTTTGAACCCGAGATTCACTCCACTTACTTCATGTTGATAGTGTTTGCTAGTTCCTTTAGGATATTAGTAACCTTTGCGATAATCCTCGAGGTTCATGATACATCCTTTTTCCAATTACCATGAATCATTCTTGGCAGGAGTTCTTCTGAACTAAAAGATGACAACAAGAGTGCTCTCGATGAGTTCTCCATGCTATGCTGTGACTCTGCCAGCTCAACCTTTCTGCATGGGTTATCCGGAAGAATTATGTTGAACTTGGTTCGACATACTAATCTATGCATCCACAACTCAAAAAGTTATATGTTCCTTTGAGTTGTCCCTCTTTAGTTGTCTACTGACCTTCGTCTATCAATTGATAGTCAAGAGTATGCGTGCATTCGTTTATCGATGCCTACTACTCTTGTGGTCCGTCAAGCCATTCTATCGCGGAATGACTAGGAGAAACAAACTCCAGTACCTCTTCCATATCTAGGATTGGGTCGAAACAATTGTACTCCGCAGATCAAAATGCCAATCCAGCTTTTGCTCTGTTCTACCTTGGAGTATTACCATCTTTTATATCGGGATTGTTATAAGAATTGCACACCATCCTATGAACTCTTAGGACAGTGATACTTCTTGCCATCATTGTTCATTCCTCGGTTCCTGTGTTATTGTAACCAGAATGCCGACAAGTGAATCGTGGCGTGTGAAATCAATACTGCTAGCAACTCTGTTGCTTGGTAGTTAAATGGACGATAACCTCATTCTTAGCGTGTTGATTATTGAATCGTCACCCTAAGACTGATTGTGCTACCTAGTCCTTGTTCTCGGTGCACTCCTCGATCGATGAGTTAGGATTATTTCAAATCTTCGCTCTATTGATCATATCGTCTTGCCTCAAAAAGCAAGATTGTTCTCGAGCTTAGTAACATACCGGTGGTTCGTGATTTTCCGAATATTTTCTCGGAAGTATTACCAGGTTGTCCCCTGACTGCTATGTTGAGCTCGTGATCAAGTCGGTTTCTTGTGAACCACCCTTTCTCCAAGAATCTGTGTTGGATATCCCGGAGCTAGTTGGTTAAGCTAGACAACAACTTGGAGAATTGGAAGATAAAAGCTTGCCTAACTTAGTTCGTTCCAAAGGGATATTCTTGTGTAGTGTGTGTTGAAGAAAGATGATATCTTCATCGATTGGTCCCTGTGATCAGTTGCTGGACCTATTGTCTTATCAATCCTTTGATTTGAGTGTGGGCTATCGTCAAATCAAACCAGAACCAACGATGCTCGTAATGTTGTCTTATTCGTGGTTGATCCCTCGAGCATACACCATTACATCTTTGGTCTGACCAATGCTATCACCGTGTTCACTTAACTATGGAATTCCTTTTAAAAGGAAACCTAGATGAATTGTTGTTGAGCCCATTGCCAACATCCTTATCTCCTCCATGATTTTGTTGAACATTAAGCTAGTGTTGGAAACTTTTGAAAGCATTTGTTCATGCTAGCTCATGAAGCATATGTTTGGATGAAGGTAGCGACTTCCTTTAATTCATGTGCATCTGATGCAAGTTGCCGCCGTGGATTCGAGAAAGTCAATGTTGCTTTCTTTGGAATCATTCCAAATCAGTCATGCACACGTGCGAAGAATTCTGTAGTTTGAAGACTTGCAACCTTCAATCTATATGTATCCCTAGCACACCAAGCCACTGATTGATTTGTTCAAGGAGAAGGAGTTCCTTCATAAGAGCTAATCCGGACTTATGTAAGGACTTCGATACCCTCGTTGATGGTTCCCCCTCCTGAACTCAGTAGTGTTTTATTATAAGACTACTTTGTGGTCATGCTTGTCTTGGACAACGTGTTCACATGTTTGTAGCAGAGCCAGCTCATGTTTTGGAGCTTACTATCGTAGTTCATTTCCCGAGAATCTCGCAACGTTATCTCGTCGAATTGTGTTGCAAACTTTCATTTATCTTTCTAGACTTGATGAGTCTGGAATATTCTGACACCAACCAGATCTGAATCTCAGGCAGATGTGATGGTTGGAACATTTTCCAAGAACTATAATATTGGTCTCGCGATAACCGGTAAAGTGGATGTCGTGGCCAACACACCCCGCCGGAAGACCTGTTATTATAATATCTTGATTGAGGAAGTTGGCCACCTCCCCATAAGGATTTCGTAGGGTTTTACTCCAATAAGCTACTCCTTATGGATTTTTGTGTTCCTGAAGTCCGACCTTTTTACTTGATGTTTTAGATATCAAACCATATCTATGAATGGGTTACACTAGCACGTCAAGGAGAACATTAGAAGCCGAGTGCTAAATGTCTCTCGGTCGATCATGCAGATTTTGGTTCCTTGGCCTCGCTAAGGTGAAATCTGAGAAAGTGTTATCCTCCTTTGCATCTGCATCGTCCATCGCTATTCATCATGGTAGTATGTTGTGTTGTCAGCACCCTTGACACGGATGTTGGTAAAATCTTGATGATTATGGAAATGCTCAAGTTCTTGAGAGCACGCACAAGCGCTAGGTGTTATCATCGACACTAACTGGAGTGCTCTCAGTTTCCTCGGCAATGCTATAACCATTCCAATAGTGGAATAACTCTCTATTGTTGAGCCTCTCCCCAGTTACCAGAATCGTTCCCAACATTTGCATTTTGTTCCCAGCTTGCACCGCCAATGTGCCATTCTACCATGGGTCTCATCCATTTCCGATGACAAACAAAATCATCTATGACGTTGTCTTCAACAAGGTAATCCACATCATCCAAGTCCGAGTATGCCATTCTACCGACCCCCTCCAAATGATCGCTCGAGAATTGCCTTAGGCTGGTATAAAGAGTTTCAATGATCTCTGAATCAAAGGTAATTCTTTTTGCCATTTAAGGGGATGATTCTACGAGTCACCTTCCCTAAGGTGCATCATTATGGTATCATGGCAACTCAACTCCTCGCAACGTTGGCAATCGTTTACCACCTTCTTAGGTGTGGAATTGTTGTCTACCTAGTGAACCTTCATCATCTGCTTCACTCCATTCCTCTAGATGTGTGCTTCGTCTCTCAGCTCGAGAGATGTTGCTATGTCTCATTCCGTGGATTAATTCCGAGTTGTTCGACCTTCGGGAAGAACAATTCTTTTAGGGTCTTTCCTTTCCTCTCGTTGTCATGTTAGTTGGAGTTCTTGGAGCAAGACATCAAGATAATGATGGTGATCGAATCAACGCTTTGATAAAGTGCACCCTGGATCGTGAAGATTGTGCTAGTTTGCGTTCCCCCTTCACCTTACCCTACGCTTGAATCTCGGGACGAGATTTTTTGTTTAGTGGGGGTGAGTTGTCACAGCCCTAGAATTTGTTTGTCATTAGTTGCATTAAGGCATTCATGCATCATGTTTAAAGTTCATGAAACTTGAACTGGGGATGACAAACCCTAGCACTAAATAAAATGCAATGTCACACCCTAGCTAGTTCATGCATTAGAGTGTTGCATCATATTTACTCTTTCATCAGAAACCTGAAATGGGGATGACAGAACCCCCAGCCCCCTCTGAAACCAACTAGGGTTTACTAAAAACTTTTTCAATGAACCTGAAATGCCCTTCTAAAATGCCCATCATTTTTGTCTTGGTTCAGAACCTCTGCCAAAAGTGATGCACATTTTCCTAGGCCATCTTAGGGTTTGTGAATTAAATCATAAATATTTGAATTTGGGCATTTAAAATTATATAAAATATTTAAATGCTCAAATATCTCCAAACTAAAATGTTTCATGTTGGAAATAATCCAACTATGGACCAGGAGTAGTTTGGTGATTTTAGGAGTTGCCTAAGTATTTTTATTAATTCAACAAAGTTGCAGAAGTATTAAAAAAACAGAAAACAGAGAAAAATAGAAAA